>NC_081830.1:0-7500 GCF_030867095.1 Alligator mississippiensis
CTAACCCTAACCCTAACCCTAACCCTAACCCTAACCCTAACCCTAACCCTAACCCTAACCCTAACCCTAACCCTAACCCTAACCCTAACCCTAACCCTAACCCTAACCCTAACCCTAACCCTAACCCTAACCCTAACCCTAACCCTAACCCTAACCCTAACCCTAACCCTAACCCTAACCCTAACCCTAACCCTAACCCTAACCCTAACCCTAACCCTAACCCTAACCCTAACCCTAACCCTAACCCTAACCCTAACCCTAACCCTAACCCTAACCCTAACCCTAACCCTAACCCTAACCCTAACCCTAACCCTAACCCTAACCCTAACCCTAACCCTAACCCTAACCCTAACCCTAACCCTAACCCTAACCCTAACCCTAACCCTAACCCTAACCCTAACCCTAACCCTAACCTAACCCTAACCCTAACCCTAACCCTAACCCTAACCCTAACCCTAACCCTAACCCTAACCCTAACCCTAACCCTAACCCTAACCCTAACCCTAACCCTAACCCTAACCCTAACCCTAACCCTAACCCTAACCCTAACCCTAACCCTAACCCTAACCCTAACCCTAACCCTAACCCTAACCCTAACCCTAACCCTAACCCTAACCCTAACCCTAACCCTAACCCTAACCCTAACCCTAACCCTAACCCTAACCCTAACCCTAACCCTAACCCTAACCCTAACCCTAACCCTAACCCTAACCCTAACCCTAACCCTAACCCTAACCCTAACCCTAACCCTAACCCTAACCCTAACCCTAACCCTAACCCTAACCCTAACCCTAACCCTAACCCTAACCCTAACCCTAACCCTAACCCTAACCCTAACCCTAACCCTAACCCTAACCCTAACCCTAACCCTAACCCTAACCCTAACCCTAACCCTAACCCTAACCCTAACCCTAACCCTAACCCTAACCCTAACCCTAACCCTAACCCTAACCCTAACCCTAACCCTAACCCTAACCCTAACCCTAACCCTAACCCTAACCCTAACCCTAACCCTAACCCTAACCCTAACCCTAACCCTAACCCTAACCCTAACCCTAACCCTAACCCTAACCCTAACCCTAACCCTAACCCTAACCCTAACCCTAACCCTAACCCTAACCCTAACCCTAACCCTAACCCTAACCCTAACCCTAACCCTAACCCTAACCCTAACCCTAACCCTAACCCTAACCCTAACCCTAACCCTAACCCTAACCCTAACCCTAACCCTAACCCTAACCCTAACCCTAACCCTAACCCTAACCCTAACCCTAACCCTAACCCTAACCCTAACCCTAACCCTAACCCTAACCCTAACCCTAACCCTAACCCTAACCCTAACCCTAACCCTAACCCTAACCCTAACCCTAACCCTAACCCTAACCCTAACCCTAACCCTAACCCTAACCCTAACCCTAACCCTAACCCTAACCCTAACCCTAACCCTAACCCTAACCCTAACCCTAACCCTAACCCTAACCCTAACCCTAACCCTAACCCTAACCCTAACCCTAACCCTAACCCTAACCCTAACCCTAACCCTAACCCTAACCCTAACCCTAACCCTAACCCTAACCCTAACCCTAACCCTAACCCTAACCCTAACCCTAACCCTAACCCTAACCCTAACCCTAACCCTAACCCTAACCCTAACCCTAACCCTAACCCTAACCCTAACCCTAACCCTAACCCTAACCCTAACCCTAACCCTAACCCTAACCCTAACCCTAACCCTAACCCTAACCCTAACCCTAACCCTAACCCTAACCCTAACCCTAACCCTAACCCTAACCCTAACCCTAACCCTAACCCTAACCCTAACCCTAACCCTAACCCTAACCCTAACCCTAACCCTAACCCTAACCCTAACCCTAACCCTAACCCTAACCCTAACCCTAACCCTAACCCTAACCCTAACCCTAACCCTAACCCTAACCCTAACCCTAACCCTAACCCTAACCCTAACCCTAACCCTAACCCTAACCCTAACCCTAACCCTAACCCTAACCCTAACCCTAACCCTAACCCTAACCCTAACCCTAACCCTAACCCTAACCCTAACCCTAACCCTAACCCTAACCCTAACCCTAACCCTAACCCTAACCCTAACCCTAACCCTAACCCTAACCCTAACCCTAACCCTAACCCTAACCCTAACCCTAACCCTAACCCTAACCCTAACCCTAACCCTAACCCTAACCCTAACCCTAACCCTAACCCTAACCCTAACCCTAACCCTAACCCTAACCCTAACCCTAACCCTAACCCTAACCCTAACCCTAACCCTAACCCTAACCCTAACCCTAACCCTAACCCTAACCCTAACCCTAACCCTAACCCTAACCCTAACCCTAACCCTAACCCTAACCCTAACCCTAACCCTAACCCTAACCCTAACCCTAACCCTAACCCTAACCCTAACCCTAACCCTAACCCTAACCCTAACCCTAACCCTAACCCTAACCCTAACCCTAACCCTAACCCTAACCCTAACCCTAACCCTAACCCTAACCCTAACCCTAACCCTAACCCTAACCCTAACCCTAACCCTAACCCTAACCCTAACCCTAACCCTAACCCTAACCCTAACCCTAACCCTAACCCTAACCCTAACCCTAACCCTAACCCTAACCCTAACCCTAACCCTAACCCTAACCCTAACCCTAACCCTAACCCTAACCCTAACCCTAACCCTAACCCTAACCCTAACCCTAACCCTAACCCTAACCCTAACCCTAACCCTAACCCTAACCCTAACCCTAACCCTAACCCTAACCCTAACCCTAACCCTAACCCTAACCCTAACCCTAACCCTAACCCTAACCCTAACCCTAACCCTAACCCTAACCCTAACCCTAACCCTAACCCTAACCCTAACCCTAACCCTAACCCTAACCCTAACCCTAACCCTAACCCTAACCCTAACCCTAACCCTAACCCTAACCCTAACCCTAACCCTAACCCTAACCCTAACCCTAACCCTAACCCTAACCCTAACCCTAACCCTAACCCTAACCCTAACCCTAACCCTAACCCTAACCCTAACCCTAACCCTAACCCTAACCCTAACCCTAACCCTAACCCTAACCCTAACCCTAACCCTAACCCTAACCCTAACCCTAACCCTAACCCTAACCCTAACCCTAACCCTAACCCTAACCCTAACCCTAACCCTAACCCTAACCCTAACCCTAACCCTAACCCTAACCCTAACCCTAACCCTAACCCTAACCCTAACCCTAACCCTAACCCTAACCCTAACCCTAACCCTAACCCTAACCCTAACCCTAACCCTAACCCTAACCCTAACCCTAACCCTAACCCTAACCCTAACCCTAACCCTAACCCTAACCCTAACCCTAACCCTAACCCTAACCCTAACCCTAACCCTAACCCTAACCCTAACCCTAACCCTAACCCTAACCCTAACCCTAACCCTAACCCTAACCCTAACCCTAACCCTAACCCTAACCCTAACCCTAACCCTAACCCTAACCCTAACCCTAACCCTAACCCTAACCCTAACCCTAACCCTAACCCTAACCCTAACCCTAACCCTAACCCTAACCCTAACCCTAACCCTAACCCTAACCCTAACCCTAACCCTAACCCTAACCCTAACCCTAACCCTAACCCTAACCCTAACCCTAACCCTAACCCTAACCCTAACCCTAACCCTAACCCTAACCCTAACCCTAACCCTAACCCTAACCCTAACCCTAACCCTAACCCTAACCCTAACCCTAACCCTAACCCTAACCCTAACCCTAACCCTAACCCTAACCCTAACCCTAACCCTAACCCTAACCCTAACCCTAACCCTAACCCTAACCCTAACCCTAACCCTAACCCTAACCCTAACCCTAACCCTAACCCTAACCCTAACCCTAACCCTAACCCTAACCCTAACCCTAACCCTAACCCTAACCCTAACCCTAACCCTAACCCTAACCCTAACCCTAACCCTAACCCTAACCCTAACCCTAACCCTAACCCTAACCCTAACCTAACCCTAACCCTAACCCTAACCCTAACCCTAACCCTAACCCTAACCCTAACCCTAACCCTAACCCTAACCCTAACCCTAACCCTAACCCTAACCCTAACCCTAACCCTAACCCTAACCCTAACCCTAACCCTAACCCTAACCCTAACCCTAACCCTAACCCTAACCCTAACCCTAACCCTAACCCTAACCCTAACCCTAACCCTAACCCTAACCCTAACCCTAACCCTAACCCTAACCCTAACCCTAACCCTAACCCTAACCCTAACCCTAACCCTAACCCTAACCCTAACCCTAACCCTAACCCTAACCCTAACCCTAACCCTAACCCTAACCCTAACCCTAACCCTAACCCTAACCCTAACCCTAACCCTAACCCTAACCCTAACCCTAACCCTAACCCTAACCCTAACCCTAACCCTAACCCTAACCCTAACCCTAACCCTAACCCTAACCCTAACCCTAACCCTAACCCTAACCCTAACCCTAACCCTAACCCTAACCCTAACCCTAACCCTAACCCTAACCCTAACCCTAACCCTAACCCTAACCCTAACCCTAACCCTAACCCTAACCCTAACCCTAACCCTAACCCTAACCCTAACCCTAACCCTAACCCTAACCCTAACCCTAACCCTAACCCTAACCCTAACCCTAACCCTAACCCTAACCCTAACCCTAACCCTAACCCTAACCCTAACCCTAACCCTAACCCTAACCCTAACCCTAACCCTAACCCTAACCCTAACCCTAACCCTAACCCTAACCCTAACCCTAACCCTAACCCTAACCCTAACCCTAACCCTAACCCTAACCCTAACCCTAACCCTAACCCTAACCCTAACCCTAACCCTAACCCTAACCCTAACCCTAACCCTAACCCTAACCCTAACCCTAACCCTAACCCTAACCCTAACCCTAACCCTAACCCTAACCCTAACCCTAACCCTAACCCTAACCCTAACCCTAACCCTAACCCTAACCCTAACCCTAACCCTAACCCTAACCCTAACCCTAACCCTAACCCTAACCCTAACCCTAACCCTAACCCTAACCCTAACCCTAACCCTAACCCTAACCCTAACCCTAACCCTAACCCTAACCCTAACCCTAACCCTAACCCTAACCCTAACCCTAACCCTAACCCTAACCCTAACCCTAACCCTAACCCTAACCCTAACCCTAACCCTAACCCTAACCCTAACCCTAACCCTAACCCTAACCCTAACCCTAACCCTAACCCTAACCCTAACCCTAACCCTAACCCTAACCCTAACCCTAACCCTAACCCTAACCCTAACCCTAACCCTAACCCTAACCCTAACCCTAACCCTAACCCTAACCCTAACCCTAACCCTAACCCTAACCCTAACCCTAACCCTAACCCTAACCCTAACCCTAACCCTAACCCTAACCCTAACCCTAACCCTAACCCTAACCCTAACCCTAACCCTAACCCTAACCCTAACCCTAACCCTAACCCTAACCCTAACCCTAACCCTAACCCTAACCCTAACCCTAACCCTAACCCTAACCCTAACCCTAACCCTAACCCTAACCCTAACCCTAACCCTAACCCTAACCCTAACCCTAACCCTAACCCTAACCCTAACCCTAACCCTAACCCTAACCCTAACCCTAACCCTAACCCTAACCCTAACCCTAACCCTAACCCTAACCCTAACCCTAACCCTAACCCTAACCCTAACCCTAACCCTAACCCTAACCCTAACCCTAACCCTAACCCTAACCCTAACCCTAACCCTAACCCTAACCCTAACCCTAACCCTAACCCTAACCCTAACCCTAACCCTAACCCTAACCCTAACCCTAACCCTAACCCTAACCCTAACCCTAACCCTAACCCTAACCCTAACCCTAACCCTAACCCTAACCCTAACCCTAACCCTAACCCTAACCCTAACCCTAACCCTAACCCTAACCCTAACCCTAACCCTAACCCTAACCCTAACCCTAACCCTAACCCTAACCCTAACCCTAACCCTAACCCTAACCCTAACCCTAACCCTAACCCTAACCCTAACCCTAACCCTAACCCTAACCCTAACCCTAACCCTAACCCTAACCCTAACCCTAACCCTAACCCTAACCCTAACCCTAACCCTAACCCTAACCCTAACCCTAACCCTAACCCTAACCCTAACCCTAACCCTAACCCTAACCCTAACCCTAACCCTAACCCTAACCCTAACCCTAACCCTAACCCTAACCCTAACCCTAACCCTAACCCTAACCCTAACCCTAACCCTAACCCTAACCCTAACCCTAACCCTAACCCTAACCCTAACCCTAACCCTAACCCTAACCCTAACCCTAACCCTAACCCTAACCCTAACCCTAACCCTAACCCTAACCCTAACCCTAACCCTAACCCTAACCCTAACCCTAACCCTAACCCTAACCCTAACCCTAACCCTAACCCTAACCCTAACCCTAACCCTAACCCTAACCCTAACCCTAACCCTAACCCTAACCCTAACCCTAACCCTAACCCTAACCCTAACCCTAACCCTAACCCTAACCCTAACCCTAACCCTAACCCTAACCCTAACCCTAACCCTAACCCTAACCCTAACCCTAACCCTAACCCTAACCCTAACCCTAACCCTAACCCTAACCCTAACCCTAACCCTAACCCTAACCCTAACCCTAACCCTAACCCTAACCCTAACCCTAACCCTAACCCTAACCCTAACCCTAACCCTAACCCTAACCCTAACCCTAACCCTAACCCTAACCCTAACCCTAACCCTAACCCTAACCCTAACCCTAACCCTAACCCTAACCCTAACCCTAACCCTAACCCTAACCCTAACCCTAACCCTAACCCTAACCCTAACCCTAACCCTAACCCTAACCCTAACCCTAACCCTAACCCTAACCCTAACCCTAACCCTAACCCTAACCCTAACCCTAACCCTAACCCTAACCCTAACCCTAACCCTAACCCTAACCCTAACCCTAACCCTAACCCTAACCCTAACCCTAACCCTAACCCTAACCCTAACCCTAACCCTAACCCTAACCCTAACCCTAACCCTAACCCTAACCCTAACCCTAACCCTAACCCTAACCCTAACCCTAACCCTAACCCTAACCCTAACCCTAACCCTAACCCTAACCCTAACCCTAACCCTAACCCTAACCCTAACCCTAACCCTAACCCTAACCCTAACCCTAACCCTAACCCTAACCCTAACCCTAACCCTAACCCTAACCCTAACCCTAACCCTAACCCTAACCCTAACCCTAACCCTAACCCTAACCCTAACCCTAACCCTAACCCTAACCCTAACCCTAACCCTAACCCTAACCCTAACCCTAACCCTAACCCTAACCCTAACCCTAACCCTAACCCTAACCCTAACCCTAACCCTAACCCTAACCCTAACCCTAACCCTAACCCTAACCCTAACCCTAACCCTAACCCTAACCCTAACCCTAACCCTAACCCTAACCCTAACCCTAACCCT
>NC_081830.1:12500-125000 GCF_030867095.1 Alligator mississippiensis
CGCTGGGGTCCCAGGCCGCGCCAGGCGGCTGGCAAGCACCTGGGTGTGCCAGGTGTGCACCACCCACATGTAGAGGCCCTTGCGGGACAGCGTGCCAGAAGGGCAGCCCGTATTGCTGCAGGGGGGCACCGGGAGCTCAACCAGCATGTTCGGCTGCTCCGCCAGCTTGCTGGGTACCGCTGGGATGATGGGTAGTCGTGGCAAGGCGTCTTCTGCGCTGTCCGCGCCAGGGAGGGGCCAGCGCATCTGCATATGGACTTCCAGGGCGCTCACTACCTCCGTAGGGATTGCGGCCCTAACAGCCCGCAGAAGCCGCCCCGCGGTGCACACGGAGCGCGTCACAAGCCGGGCAGCCAGGGCCTCGGGTGACAGCCAGTCTGACCGAGAGGGGTCCAAGAGGTGCTCCAGGCGGGTGCAGCACGCCTCAATGAGAGCTGCCACAAGGCTGGCAGAGGCCAGGCTCGCCACGACACGATGCAGGGCCAGGTTGTGGACCAGGGCCTCTCAAACCAGTTGCAGGAACCACAGGTGCCTGGCCTGGGGACAGAGATGAAAGGCCACCCGCCAGGCCCGCACCATGCTGCGGTAGAACAGGAGAAGAACCACCCCATTCAGAAAGGTGAGGTCCAGTTGAAACAGCTCCCGCTCAAAGCCGAGGCCCCCCACTCACCGCAGGAATCGGCACACCACCTGTAGCCACGGGAGGTGGCCTTCGGTGTACATAAGCCACTGAAGGGCCTGCAGCCGATAGCCAGCCACCATGCTGGCCAGATCAATCAGGCCCTGGCCCCCCTCACCAGTGGGCAGGTACAGGGCAGCTCGTGGCAGCTAGTGGCATCCGTCCCACAGGACATCCACCAGGAGTCCCTGCAGTCTATCCAGTAGCTCCAGCACAGGGTCCAGCACCGCGCAGCGGTGACACAGGGTCGCCGCCACCACGTTGTTGATAACAAGGATGCACTCCCGGTAGGAAAGGCTGGGCAGGCACCAGCGCCACCGCTGCAGGCCGGCCTCCACTGCCTCCTCAAGGCCGTCCCAGCTGCGCGCCATGAAGGGCATCAGCCCCAGGAACACGCCCAAGACCTTGATGCCCTCGCAGCACCACACAAGGCCCCCACGCAAGTCTGGGAGAGGCGTGCCACTCCATGCGCCAAGCAGCAGATTATCACTTTTGCCCCAGTTGATGCGGGCGGCGGAGACACGCTCATAGGCCCACTGGCAATCTGCCAGAGCCTGCACGTCTTCCTGGGTGTTGAAGAAGACAGTGACATCATCTGCATAGGCCGGCAGCCGGACACGAGAGCCAGCAGACAGGCCCGTGGCCGATGGCAGGGCCATATCACTCAGGCGGCGGCGCAGCACATCTAGCACCAGCTCGATGGCCACGGCATACACCATGCCCAACACTGGACAGCCCTGGCAAATGCCCCTGCGCGCAGGGAACACAGCACAAAGCACCCCGTTCACCTCGAGCAGGCTGGAAATCTCTCGGTGCAAGACCCAGAGGGCCCCGGTGAAGAGGGGCCCAAAACCAAAGGCCTCCAGTGTCCGGAAAAGATAAACATTGCCCACGCGGTCAAAGGCCTTCTCCTGGTTTAGAAAGAGGAGGCCGACATCAAGGCCAAAGAACTCACTAGCCACAAGTAGATCCCGCACCAGGAACACGTTCTCTTGAATGATCCTGCCCGGCACACAGTAGCTCTGCTCGGGCCCGGTGACAGAGGCCATGACCGCACGGAGGCAGGTAGCCAGCACTTTGGCCACAATCTTATAGTCCGCACACAGCAGGCATACCGACCACCAGTTCTTCATGTAGACCAGGTCTCCCTTCTTAGGCAGCAAGGTCAGCACCGCACGGCGAATAGTGATCAGCAAGACCTTCTCGGCGAGGCTCTCCTGGAAAACACACAGGAGGCTGGAACCGAGAGCAGGCCAGAAGGTCTTCTAAAACTCGGCAGGCAGCCGGTCAAGGGCCGGCGCTTTGCCGCAGGCGAGGCCGGCCGTGGCAGCCAGCAGCTCTTCCAGCGACAATTCCCGCTCAAGCTCACCAGCCTCCAGAGCATCGAGACGCAGTAGGCCCTCGTGCAGTTCCCGCGTGCCCTCAGGGCACGACGGCTCGGCCGTGAACAGGTCGCAACAAAACACAACGGCACGTTCGCGTATTTCGCCCGGCTCTGTAATGACCCAGCCCTCAGGAGTCTTGAGATGATCCAAGACTTTGGTTCCTGCTCTCCGCCGCTCCAGATTCAAAAAGAAGTGACTCGGTGCATCACTTCCCACCAGCTCCTCGCAGTTGGCACAGACCCTTGCGTCACGGGCCGCACTCTCCGCCAAGTCGTGCAGGCATTTCCTGCACAGCCGGAGGCTCTCGCTCAGTGCTGCCTCGCTGCCAGCGGCCAGCAGAGCAGCCTCGAGCTCCGCCACGTCCTCCTCCAACTCCCAGATACAGCAGCGCGTCTCGTTTGCGGCCAGCTGGGTGTATTGCTGGCATAAGGCTCGGATCTGTACCTTGCCCACGTCCCACCACAGCTTCCAGGAGAAGTGGCTCGATCTCGCAGCCTCCCACCTCCGCCAAAAGTAGGCAAACCAGTCCCGGAAATAAGAGTCCTGAAGCAGGCTGACTTTGAAACACCAATACGGTGCCCGTGCACAGGCTCTCCCCGGCAGGCTCAGTTCGCTGAAGGCCACGCCATGATCAGATTGACCCGAGGGAGCGATGCAGCTGCTGCGCAGAAGGGGTAGGTGGTGCCTCGTGATATAAAGTCGATAAAGGCAAGCTATGGTCAGACCACCGGTACCCATCCTGGCCTAGGTGTACTGGCGCTCATCAGGATGCAAGCCTCACCAGACGTCCATGAGGTCTGCCCCCTCCAAGACAGCTTGCAGCTTGCGAGCGGAAGACAGGTGTGGCTCAGGCCCTGTGAGGTCAAGGCACAGACCAGTGGTGCAGTTGAAATCCCCACCGAGGAGAACCAGGTCATCATCCTCACTAGTATCGCGGAGGAGGGCAGCCAAGGTCTCGCAGAAAGCGACTCTCTGCTAGCCATCGGAGGGCGTGTAGATGTTGACAAGCAGCAGGCGGTGTTGTGCGAGGGTGACGCGGACAGTCAGCAGGCGGCCGGGGACGACCTCCTGCGGCACCGCCGTGTCAAGCTGCAGCTGCGGTGATAAGAGTGTCATGACCCCAGTGCTGAGGTTGGTGCTCTGGCTCAGGAACACCTCTCCTCGCCAGGGAGCCCACCAGGCCGCCTGGTTGAAGCTGTCAGAGTGCGTCGCTTCTAGGAAGGCGACAGCCAACCTATTCTGTCGCAGGAGCTCCAGAACGGCCTCGCGCTTCACCGAGTCTCGACAGCCATTGATGTTGATGGTGCAAATGGTTGTGCCTACCATGGGTGTGGGTGTGGGTGTGGGAGAGGAAGAGCAAAGCAAAGTGCGGGTGGAAGAGCAAACACCCAAGAGCAGAGCAAGGCAATACAGACAGATCAGGGAAGGACTACCGTGCCCTACTCTAGTCAAGCAACATGCCCAGGCCCCACTCCACTCTCACCCTCTAGCCAAGCTTGTCCAAATGGTAGGCTATCTGTCGTCTGCCGCGATCCTACTGCATAAGCTTGACTTTTGCCCTGCCAACCTTGACAAACACTTTGGGGTCCACACACCACTGGGTGATGCACCCCGCTACGTTCTTCTGCCCCAGTTAGCTTCAGCAAGGTCAGGAGTCCCCCCATAGTCAAGAGGGACCCAGAGCGGCTCCGCCAGCTTCAGGTGGATGTTGCCTACGGAAGAGCGGCGTGGTTGCACCCCAGTGTGCGAGTTTGCCCACAACTACAGTGTCAACACCCTCAACGTCCACGCACATCACCCACCTCTCGCCGTCCGAGGCAAGGACCAGCTTCGTGAGCACGTTCCCTGTCTTCTTGGGGGGGGAGGGGCCATCCCGCTCACAACATCTCTTGCAAAACTCAGAGAGCTGGATCTCCATCTCGCTAACTTCCCCATCTGATCCGCTAGCCTAGGGCGTGACCAAAGGGGCAGCAGGCTCTCCCGCCACCACCGGGGCCAGGCCACGGGAAGAGAGACATTCACCACTATCCCTATGCTATTATATTCTAAAAAAAAGAAAACAAAATAAAGAAAAGAAAAAGAAATTAAAAATAAAGAAAAGAAAAACAAAAGAAATAAAAGAAATAAAAAAAAGAAAAAAGAAAAAGAAAAGAAAAGAAAAAAGAGGAAAAGAAGAAAAGAAGAAAAAAAAACAAAAGAAAGAAAAAGAAATAAAAGAAAAATACAAATAAAATAAGAGAAAAGAAAAAGAAAAGAAAAGAAAGAAAAGACAAAAGAAAAAGAAAAAATGAAAAAGAAATAAAACAAAAGAAAAAAGAAAAGAAAAAAGAAAGAAAGAAAAGAAAAAACGAAAGGAAAGAAAACAAAAACAAAGAAAAAAGAAAGAAAACAGAAAATAACAGATCAGAAATAAAAAAAAGAAAAGAAAAGAAAGAAAAAAATAAACGAAATAAAAGAAAAAAAAAGAAAAAGAAAAAACGAAAGAAACAAAAGAGAAAAAAGAAAAAAGAAACAAAAAGAAAAAGAAAAAAGTAAAGAAAAAGAAAGAAAAGTAAGGAAAAAGAGAAAAAGAACAAAAAATAAAGAAAAGCAAGTAAAAAGAAATGAGTAAAAAAGAAAAAAAAGAGGAAAAAGAAAAGAAAGGAGAAAAAATAAAATAATAGAAAAAGGAAAAAACAAAAAAAAGAAAAAGAAAAGAAAAAAGACAAAAGAAAAAACAAAACAAAAGAAAAGATAAAGTAAAAGAAGAGAAAGCAAAAGAAAACAAAAAAAGAAATAAAACAAAAAAATAAAAGAAAAGAAAAAAGAAAAGAAAGCAGAAAAGAATAAAAGAAAAAGAAAAGAAAAAGAAAAGAAAAGAGTAAGAAGAGAAAAGAAAAAAGAAAAGAGAATAGAAACAAAAGAAAAGAAAAAGAAATAAAAAAAAAGAAATAAAAGAAAAGAAAAAGAAATGCAGGGAGCTTCTAGAGAGAAACAGAAGAGGATGCAGGGACCTTGAGGGGGCCAGAGGCACGTTAAGGCACCACACTGCTTCAGGGGACATCCAAGAGGCTCAGGCAGCCAAGGGGCGAACTGCACAGGGGGCTTGACAGGACATGGGAGGAGATGCCAGCACCTTCAGGGGGGGAAGAGCCAGATGCAGGGACCTTCAGGGGGGATCAGGGCAGATGCAGGGACCTTTAAGGGATCACAGGGAACATGCAGGAGCCTTCAAGGGCAAGGACAGGCGATACAGGGGGCTTCAGCACCAAAGACAATAAAAAGAAAAGAAAAAGAAAAAAAGAAAAGAAAAAGAAAAGAAAGAAAAAGCAAGAAAAGATAAAGAAAAAACAAACAGAAAAGAAAGAAAAAGAAACACAAGAAAAGTAAAAGAAAGAAAAGAAAATAAAACAAAGAAAAGAAACAAAACAGAAAAGTAAAGAAAGAAAGAAAAAGAAAAGAAAAAAGAAAAAAAAGAAAACAAAAGAAAGAAAAGACAAAATAAAAAAGAAAGTAAAGAAAAAAGAAAGAAAAAGAAAGAAAAAGAAAACGAAAGAGAAAAAAGAAAGAAAAAAAAGAAATAGAAAAAAGGAAAAAAGAAAAAAGAAAAGAATCAAAAGAGAAAAAAGAAAAGAAACAAAAAAAAGAAAAAAAAAAAAGAAATGCAGGGAGCTTGCAGAGAGAAACAGAAGAGGATGCAGGGACCTTTAGGGGGCCAGAGGCACGTTAAGGCACCACACTACTTCAGAGGACATGCAGGAGGCTGAGGGAGCCAAGGGGGGAAGGGCACAGTGGGCTTCACAGGACATGAGAGGAGATGCCGGCACCTTCAGGGGGGAAGAGGGGGGATGCAGGGACCTTCAGGGGGGAATAGGGCAGGTGCAGGGACCTTCAAGAGGTCACAGGGAACATGCAGGAGCCTTCAAGGGCAAGGACAGGGGATGCAGGGGGCTTCAGCACCAAACACAAAGAAAAGAAAAGAAAAAAAAGAAAAAGAAAAAAGAAAAGAAACAAAAGAGAAAAAAGAAAAAAAGAAAAGAAAAAGAAAGAAAAGTAAAGAAAAAAAGAAAGAAAAGAACGTAAAAAGAAATAAGAAAAAGAACAAAAAGAAAAGAGAAAAAAGAAAAAGAAGAAGAAAGAAAAAGAATAGCAAAAGAAAAGAGAAAGAAAAAAACGAAAAATAAAAGAAAAAGGAAAGAAAACAAAAAAGAAAAGAAAAAGAAAAAAGAAAAAGAAAAGAAATAAAAGAAAAAAGTAAAGAAAAGAAAAGAAAGAAAAGAAAAAAGAAAACAAAGAAAAGAAAACAAGGAAAAGAAAACAGAAAAGAATAAAAGAAATAAAAGAAAAAGAAAAAAGAAAAGTAAAGAAAAAAAGAAGAGAAAAAAAGAAAAAAGAAAAGAAAAAGAAAGAAAAGAAAGAAAAGTAAGAAATAGAAGAGAAAAGGAAAAGAAAAGAAAGAAAAGAAAAGAAAAGAAAAAGAAATGAGAGAAAAAAAGAAAAGAAAGAAAACAAGAAAAAAATAAAACAAAAGAAAAGAAAGAAAACAAAGAAAAAAGAAAGAAAAGAGAAGAAATAAAAGAAAACAAAGAAAAGAAAAAAAGAAAAAGAAAAGAAAAAGAAAAGAAAAGAAAAAGAGAAAAGAAAGAAAAGAAAAAGAAAAAAGACAAAGAAAAGAGAAATGAAAAGAAAACAGAGAAAAGAAAAGAAAAAGAAATAAAGAAAAGAATAAAAGAAAAGAAAAGAAAAAAGAAAAAGAAAATTAAACAAAAAGAAAAAGAAAAAAATGAAAAGAAAAAAGAAAGAAAAGAAAAAGAGGAAAAACAAAAAGAAAAGAAAGAAAAAAGAGAAATAAAAGAATAGAAAAAAAGAAAGAAAAGAAAACAAAAGAAAGAAAAGAAAGAAAAAGAAATGCAGGGAGCTTGGAGAAACAGAAGAGGATGCAGGGACCTTGAGGGGGCCAGAGGCACGTTAAAGCACCACACTGCTTGAGCGCACATGCAGGAGGCTGAGGGAGCCAAGGGGGGAAGTGCACAGTGGGCTTCACAGGACATGAGAGGAGATGCCAGTACCTTCAGGGGGGAAGAATGGGGATGCAGGGACCTTCAGGGGGGAATAGGGCAGGTGCAGGGACCTTCAAGGGGTCACAGGGAACATCCACGAGCCTTCAAGGGCAAGGATGGGGGATGCAGGGGGCTTCAGCACCAAAGAGAAAGAAAAGAAAAGAAAAGAAAAGAAAAGAAAAGAAATAAAGGAAAGAAAAGAAAGGGAAAAAAAAAGAAAAGAAAAAGAAAAGAAGAAAGAAAAGAGAAAAGAGAATAGAAAGAAAAGAAAAGAAAAAGAAATGTAGGGAGCTTGTAGAGAGAAACAGAAGAGGATGCAGGGACCTTGAGGAGGCCAGACGCACGTTAAGGCACCACACTGCTTGAGGGGACATGCAGGAGGCTGAGGAAGCAAAGTGGGGAAGTGCACAGGGGGCTTAACAGGACATGGGAGGAGATGCTGGCACCTTCAGGGGCGAAGAGGGGGGATGCAGGGACCTTCAGGGGGGAACAGGGAACATGCAGGAGCCTTCAAGGGCAAGGATGCGGGATGCAGGGGGCTTCAGCACCAAAGACAATGAGATACACGGAGCTTGACGAGACCAGAGAGGGGTTAACACACCAGGACACTTGAGGGCTGATGAAGGAGGAATACAAGCAGGTTGAGAGGGAAAGGTAAAGGGACGGGGGGGCGGGATGCAGGCAACTTCAGGCAGAAACACAGGGGAATACAGAGACCTTGAGAGACCTGGAGAGGAGGACATTAAGGCAGCAGGGACTTGAGTGAACATGCAGGGGCCTAAACAGGAAAGAGGGACAGATGCAGGGGGCTTGAGGGGCAAACAGCAGGATTTACGAACCTTGAGAGGGCCAGAGGGTGTTAAAGCAGCAGAGGGCTTGACGGGACATGCAAGCAGCTTGAAGGGCAAAGAGCGGAGATTCACAGGGCTTGAGGGGGAAACGGGAGGATGCAGGAACCCTAAGAGGGCCGGAAGCTTGTTAAGGCAGCACAGGGCTTGGCGAGACATGCACAGGGCTGGAGGAGCAAAGAGGAACAACGCACAGGGCTTGGAGGGAAAGCAGCGGGGATGCACAGGGCAGTTAAGGCAGCAGCACGCTTGAGGGGACATGCAGGGGACTGGGGGAGCAAAAAGGGAATGCAGAAACCTTGAGGGCACACAAATGTGGATGCATGGTGCTTCACAAACCCAGAGGGGGAATCCAGGGCACTTGCCAGAGCCAGAGGGGGATTAAGGCAGAAGGACGCGAGAGGGGACAAACAGCACATTTGACAAGCAAACAGGGGGGGTGCAGGAAGCTTGAGGGGACGCAAGGGGCGATGCAGAGTGTAATGCAGAAACAGAGAGTGTGCAAGCAGTTTGACAGGCCTACAGGGGAATCAAGGCAGCAGCGAGCTTGAGGGGACATGCAGGAGGATGAAGGAGCAAAGAGGAGAGGTGAAGCAAGGTTAACAGGACACAAGCAGGGATGCAGGGAGCTTCAGGCAGAAACCGGGGGGGGGGGGGGGAATCCAGGGACCCTGAGCGGGCCAGACAGGGGTTAAGGCAGCACAGTGCTTGACACGGCATGCACGAGGCTTGACGGGAAAACATAGGCAATCCAGGGAGCTTGAGAGGGCCAGAGGGCACTTAAGGCCCGGGGGGGCTTGAGGGCACATGCAGGAGGCTGGAGGAGCAAAGGCAACGCTCCAGGCAGCTTGAGGGGCCACAAGGGGGAATGCAACGAGCTTGAGACAGAAAAAGTGGGAGATGCACGGACCTTGAGAGGGGCCACACACACGTTAAGGCACCAGGGCCTTCACAGGGGACGCAGGGGCCTGCCGGAGGCTTCAGGAACACAGAGCAGGGATACACGTCGCTTGAGGGGGCCAGACAGAGCTTAAGGCAGCAGGAAGCTTCAGGGGCAAAAAGACAGGATACATGGAGCTTGAGCCAGAAACACTGGGAGATGCAGGGGGCTGGAAGAGCAAAGACAAGGGATATAGGGAGCTCAAGGGGTAAATACAGGGGATGCATAGAGCTTCACAAGGAAACAGGGGGCACACAAGGACCTTGAGGGCACAAGAGGAGGGTTGCAGCAGCAGGGGTCTTGACAGGACATGTAGGGCACTTGACAGGCAAAAAGAGGGGATGCAGCGGGCTTCAGGGGGAAAGGCAGAGAAATGTAGGAACCTTGAGGGACCCAGAGCACAATTTAACACAGCAGGGGGCTTGACAGAGCATGCACAAGGCTTCAAGAGGAAAGACAGGGGATGCAGGGGACATGACAGGCAAACAGGAGGAATGCAGGGAGCTTGAGGGGGCCAGAGCGGAGTTAAGGCAGCAGCAAACTTGAGGGGACTTCAGGAGGCTGGAAGAGCAAAGAGGGGGGGTGCAGGGGGCTAGAGGGTACACAAGGGGGGATGCAGCAACCTTGAGGTGAAAAAAGTGAGGGATGCAGAGACGTTCAGGGGGCCCAGACACAGCTTAAGGCAACAGGGGCTTGAGAGGACATGCAGGAGCCTGCAGCGGGCTTGAGCGGGAAAGATGGGGGCTTGCGGAGGCAAGAGGCAGGTTAAGGCAGCACGGGGCTTGACAGCAGATACAGGTAGCTTGAGGCAGAACAAGTGCCGGCTGCAGGGACCTTGCAGTTAAACAGCAGGGAAGCTAAAGGCCTTGGTGGTTAAACAGCTCTTCCACTTTACAGAGCCAAGGGACACTGCCAGTAAGGAACAAGGAGTGAAAGGGACAAGGGGCAGGGTGTTAAAGGCCATTGCAGAGGGTTACAGGGATAAAATAAACGGGCCTTAAAAAGGCACACGTTATGGACGGGCCACACGCTGGCTGGCTTAGTGCAAAAAATGAAGCAGCCAAAACCAGCCAAGTTCACAGCTCAAGGCAAGCAGCAGGACAAAGGGGGCAACTGGTGGGGGGCAGCAGGGACAGGTTGGGTAACAGAACACAAGCGGGGCAAGCAAGTGCAAATATATGACCTTCGCCGTCGGTCTCTGTGGTGTCTGGTGCTCGGTCCAGTGTCAAACAAGCCAAAGAAACCAGACCTGTGTTTTATTAAACTGCAATATGCCAGGACCCAGGTTTTCAGCACCCTGCACGTTCCTTCCTTTTCCAACAGGAAGGCAATTAGGCAGTGGGCAGCCCTGAGGAGCACCCCTGAACTTTCACTATGCATTTTCTACTTAGCGAACAGCTTTGTATCTTTTGCAAAAGTATCGTATCTAACCAAGGGCATAGAGTAGGTTGTTTAGGCAGGGGGAGATTGCTTGTTGCTTAGTTGCTAATTGCTGGCCTCGCTAGTAGGAAAAGCTGTATCAACAAAGTCTGGGGAAAGTTGGAAGGGGGGTTACTTGCGGGGAGTTGGAAGGGGGGTTGCTTCCTAGGCTGGCTGAATACCAGCTGCTACATGAGCAAATTACCTATTAGGAAGCCCAGTTCAGCTGGCTAGGGGTAGTCTGTACCTAGGGGGCGAAGTGCGCATGGACCAAAAGAGACAACCTCTAGTGACTGTACAGTGTGTAAGGCGAGAAGAGGCTATATAAGGCTGATACCCACTTGGGTGGGTGTGCTTGCTTTGCAAACGATTGCCAAGCACTGCTTTCTGTGCAGAAATAAAGATTAAGTTGGATCCTTCATCCCTCTGTCTTTACTGGCACAAGCGCACCAGGCATGAACTCACTGTCCTTTGGGGACAACAGCCCATGCATGTGCATGCACGCACACAAGCACACACACACACACACACACACACAAGCACACACACACACACATTCAGGCCCCACCAGAGGGAAAGTGTCAGACAAGGCTGCAGGCAGGCATGCATGGGATCCGAGGCAAAAATGTGCAGCCAAAGGGCGGGGACAGGGAGCAGAACAGAGCCCCAGGCAGCTAGATGGGCAAGGGGGGACTCCCAAGCACAGCACGGGGCACAAGACCCCGGCATGTATATGCCAGGCAGGCACAGATGCAGGCTGGCAGCTGCAAGTGCACTGCTCCCCACCCTGCACCACACCCGGGACAGGAGATCCGAAACAGAGCCCGGGGGCGCCAGTCAGCTCGGGGCTCCGCGGCCCGCTGCACGCCCCCCCCCCACGGCCGGGACCCGCCGGGAGAGCGAAGCAAGTGGAGCCGGGTGCTCCGGCCGCCGGGAGCGCCCCCAGCAGTCAGCAGGACCGTCACCTGGGCGGCACGGGACACGCGCGGGGCCACCGGCGACCCCGGGTCTCCCCCACTGCACAGCGAGTGGCCACGAGTGGGGGCAGGACGCGCGCGGATTCGCGATCTGCTCCCGGCCCCGGGGCTCTCCCCACGCGCCCCGCGCAGCTTCCGGCCCCGCCGCCGCACCCACCACGGGGGGGGCTCACTTCCCCCCCCCAAACTTACCGCACGGAGCCGCTCCCCACCGCCGCTCGCTTGCACGTGGCCGTCACGTGACGCCCCCCCCACCCCCCCGCCCCATGCAGCCATGCGCAGGAATCCGCGCTCTTCTCGCAGCTCCCGAAAAACCCGGACCCGGGGGGGGGGAGCAGCCGGGATGGACCGGGGCGAGCACCGGGAAGACAGCTCAGCGCCGCCCCCGCGGGCCACACCGCGCACGAAGGGGACAGCCCGGCTCCGCGCTACCCCGGGCCCGGGACAATAGAGCCTCCGCCCTCGGCCACAGGGCCCGCTTCGGCCCACGATCCCTCCCTGCCTCGCGGACCCAGGGCCCAGACGCGGGGAGCTCCCCTGCCCGGACCCGTCCCACCCGCCTCGCAGCGCACGGGACACGAGCACCCAGCCCTGCCCCTGCCCCCCACGAGAAAAGTAATAAATACAAAAAGTAAATAAACTCAATGCAGCAGGTACCAGAACCATTTCTCCTTTATTTTATTTTTCCAGGCTGACCCAGAAGTTCCTCTACATGTTACATACAAAAAGCTCAACATATAGGAGGTGAGCAAACAGCCATGTACAAAACAAACCACCAGCAAGAAAACATTGCCAACCTCACAACAAACAGGCAGAACACAAACAACACAAAGACACACACAAACATCACCAAACAAAGCAAACAAGCAACGGAGCACAGCACGATCCCACCACCCCCAGGCAGGCAGCTTCGCACCCCTGTCACCCCACCGAGCACACACATCCTCCTGGCACCTCTTCCACCTCACACTCAAAGTGATGGGTTTCTCTTTATTGTTAACAGTATACTACAGAAAACTATTTTATTTCAGGGTAATTTAGATTATTAAATAGTATTACCTTTGTAGCTAAACACTAGGCATGACCTGTGGCCTAGCAATCTTGCTGACCACAAGACAGAATGATTTCTAAGCCAGTCATTTTCTTATGTCAGGTGCCTTAATTTCTGCTTTTTTCTAACAAAATGGTTAAGTCTGTGTACTGGGTACCAGCTGCAGCTAGGAGTCAGATAAGATAAGGCGGGGGGGGGGGCCCAGAGGCAAGAAGATGTTACAGCGGAGTACAGGATAACAGATTGCAGTGTGTAAGATAACACTAACTTTTTTCCTCTGCAAAAGTACTGAGATTTGTAATGCACCATGTAAGGAGATGATTACCATAAGTATTGCATATTCAATAACCTTGTAGTTTCTTTCTTAGAAAATGTATACAAGACAGCCTCACCCTTAAGTCGAGGCCATTTTACCTCTTTGCTGTTTTATGGTCTTTACTCGAGTAGATAAACTGCAGTTACCCCTTCACCCGTGTTGTCTGGTCTCTAAGCCAGCTAGACAACGAACACCAGGGAGTTTTCTCCCACGACATCAGCCCAGCACCCAGGCTCTTCGTAACTACTTCTGCTTCTACTCCCCTTCTCCACAGGAACCATCACCTTGGCTGCACCCCCCTCACACCCAAACACAACGACCAGCAACACCACGCAGGCCCAAGAGGCACTACAAGGCAGGGGCCTTGGAGGGACAAGAAGGTGGTTGAGCTGACAGGGGGAGGGGGGTGCCTCTGTTGCACAAACGGCTAGTTTCGTGTTTCTGGAGGCTTTTTCCATATACCTCAAGAGAGAGTTATACACACTTAGGCTGGATCCATTTCAACTATGTTTGTTTGCAAACAGATCGACAACGGAGCTCAAACCTCAAAGTCATGTTAACCCCTAGCCATGCCCGAAAATACATTTTTATACCTCTCCTAAACAAGATTCCATTGTGGCAATCTGTCATTTGCTACAGTTTTCTGCAAAGTTTATGTGCAAAGCAGGCAGTAACTAATCTGTGTTCCCACAGGACTCAGCCTTATCGTGAAGCAAGCGTTGTTCAGACTGTTCTCTCCCCCTAACACGACCCCCCCCCCCCCCCCCCCCGCCTCCTGGCCCCGCAGTGATGGGGGAGAGAGAAGAAGAAACAATTTCCAGTTTACAGTTTTCAGCTGAGAAGCCTTTGGTGTAGTGAGATGATACATTTTTGCAATACCTCCACTATGGGCAACAACAAAACAAAGCTGAGTAACAGACGGCTCTGCTTTCCCCATCAGAGAAATTGTCTGGCCAGGCTCCCAATCTCGTAAGGGAACACCTGCAGACTTTCTTAACCCTAAGGGGGCTCCTATCCCAGCTGAGACTCCAATAAGCAGGAGACGAGGGTGTGGTCTTTTCAGTTTATTTGGCTGAAGGTCCCCTGTCCTCGTAAGGGCAGAGAGACCCCGACTCCAACTCAACACATACTTATGAACTTTCGTTACATAAGCCTTTCCCATAACACATGTGCAAAACCCAGCAGAAAATTGCTAAAATGGCATGACTTTGCTCACCCCGCATGGTTGAGCCCAATCACCTTGCTTGTCTGCCAAGATTGACATATCAGCAGCAATCTTCGTGCAAGGTTGCATCAGCCAGCATTGATCCAAGGTCATACAGAGGTCACATTAATTTTCTAACAATATTTTCTAACACCCCTTCCAAAGAGAGGGCTCGAGCTTATGGCTCAGAAACCTTCAACATCCTCCTTCCTGCTGTGGTGGGAGAAAACTCCCAGGAGGAGTTTGTTGTCTAGCTGCAATAGAAACCAAGCAACGCAGGTAAAGATTTACTGCCGTTTATTTGCTCGAGCAATGACCATAAGCCAGCAAAAAGCCAAAATGCCCCCCACTCAAGGGTGGGCTGTTCTTTTAGACTTTTTACAATAAGGCAAGACTACAGGGTGTGGTGGGAGAAATCTCCCTAAGCTCGGTTGTCTAGCTGTAATTTGATTGACAGACAACGCGGGTAAAGAAAGACAGCTGTTTATTTGCTCGAGCAAAGACCATAAAGCCAGCAAAAGGCAAAAAGGCCCCCCCTCAAGGGTGAGGCGATCTTTTATATTTTTTTACAACAAAGCAAAACTATATGGTTAACAAAAAGCAATACTTGGGACGGTGATCTATAAATCTTTGTGACAGCATATTTTTATTAAGCTGAACTAGCACTTTTTAAAGCTAAAAGTTAAGTAACAGTAACATTATGTTAGCAAAACCTTATACAGTAGAAGATATTTTTCAAGGACACAACCAGTAAGCTCAAACAATGGTTTCTCTGTTTTATCTTACTTTTTGCTGTAGCTGATTTTTTTTAGCACACAGACACAGATTCACTTTTTAACTCAGAAAATGCTTGGTGTAGTTAAAATGATTACTTGACATAAGCAAAGGCCTAGCTATCATTCTGCCTTGTGGTCAGCTGCATTGCTAGGCCACAGGTCATGCCTTGTATTCAGCTGTAAAGCTAATACTTCTTAATAATCCAAATTATTGTTAACCTAACAGTATGCTATCAGAAAACTATTCTATTTCAGGGTAATAAACTTGCGCACTACAAGGGTTAACCAAAAGCAGTACTTGGGCGGTGCTTTACGAATCTTCATAACAGCATATTTCTATTAAGCTGAACTAGCACTTTCTAAAAGCTACAAATTAATTGTGAGAGAAATTG
Organism: Alligator mississippiensis; assembly: GCF_030867095.1. Classification (NCBI taxonomy): domain Eukaryota; kingdom Metazoa; phylum Chordata; order Crocodylia; family Alligatoridae; genus Alligator; species Alligator mississippiensis. The sequence goes on from NC_081830.1 coordinate 27,527, forward strand.
TCTGACCAGACTCCCAAGCTGGTAAGGGAACACCTGCAGACTCTCTTAACCCAAACAGGGCTCGTTTCCCAGCTGAGACTCCAATAAGCAGCAGACAAGGGTGTGGTCTTTTCAGTTTATTGGGCCGAAGGTCCCCTGTCCGCATAAGGGAACAGAGACCCCAACTGCAACTCAACATGTAGCTTTATAAACTCTCGTTACATAAGCTCCTTCATAACACATGTGCAAAACTCAGAGGAAATCACGAAGATGGCTTGGCTTTGCTCACCCCGCATGGTTGGGCCCAATCACCTTGTTTGCCCGCCTATATTGACAGATCATGGCAACCTTACTGCAAGGTTGCATCAGCTAGCATTGCCCAAAGGTGATACAAAGGTCACACTGATTTTCCAACAATAGTTTCTAACAATCCCCCCTTACACCCACAGGCCTATGGCCTGCTAGCCATTTCCCAGGTTTGCATAATATTGAGATTAATTACTTTTTGCTTAACTCAAACTACACAGGCTGTAATTACAGCAATTATTACAATAATAACCAAGAAGATTCCTAATCCCCATAAAATGTATTCTAAGATATACCTTCCCCACATTCCTAAAGTTGAGGCAATCCGTTCTATTACTGACCAACTTCGCAAAGAGTTTACCTGTCGTGCTGTGTCTCGAATTGTTTTTACTGCAGCAGTTATGTTGTCAGAGTGGTCAGGAATATAGGTGCAGCAGGGTCCTCCTGTGATTAAAGCACATACCCCTCCTTCTCTAGCTAACAAATAGTCTAAAGCGAAGCGATTTTCTAAAGTCATAGCATGGTTGCAAGAAGCCTGGTCTTGCACTAATTCAATGCCCTCTGCTGTGCTATTGGCAATAAGTTCTAATGCACGTGCTAGTTGATTGATGCGGTAGTATGAGGATCTCTGGGGCAAGGTACTGAACCGTCTCTGTAAATGGTATAGTTAACATACGAACAACTTGGCTTTGCAAAGGAGCTGTATATGCAAGACGTGAAACAGCCGTGACTCCAAGCCCAAGTTTTATTAGGGGCGCAGCATCGGATGGAACCTTCCATACATTGCCATACATAAGGACGCTGCAAGGAACTGCAGGGAGCAGACACATTCCAGGGGATGTAACCTTTCTTTTCAGCTTCTTTAGTCCCCACTGCAGTATTGTTAGGCCAAATTAAGTGTGTGGCATTAATGGTTAGTTTACAACCTGGTTGCCATCCTAAAAATCTCTTTTCCTATTCCATGAGGATTTTCCCAACACACCTGGGCAGATAACATGATGTCTGAAAGTACTCTCTCTTTAAAATAAGGATTGTCCTGCCAGGTACTTATTCCAGCTCTATCCATATCAACCCACTCTGGATTAGAAAAAATCCCTTCCCAAGAGATTAAAGGATAGGGTGGAAAGTTAGTAGAAGGAGACTGTGTACCACATATCCAACCATTACACACATTTTAGGGCCTGTGCTATAGCTATAGTGGAAATCAGGTAAGTATTATCTTTCCACTGGTCTTCCTGTTCTGTATCGCTTTCCCATAAATAGCCATGGTGTTTTATGCATCAAGAGCAATAATCCTGTTAGGATAGCCCGGTGAAATGCCATTATTAACTTACAACCTTCCCTGCATCCACAGTGAAATACAAACACAAAGTATAACAAGAAAGATAATACAAAGCAAGCTTAATACACGTATCATTTCTATTAAGGAGTCTGAACGGTCCACGATTCTCCGATTCTTTCTAGCCATCGAGGCGGAACAGCAGCTGACCGGTCATTACTTGCCGATACCAGGTTTGAGGCGACTGCGATGAATCCGGCCCTCTTTCTCGGCGATTTTCACAGCAGCGTGTATAGTAAGAAGAACTTGGTACGGACCTGCCCAGACTTGGGCCGAGGCGGTTTTTCGCCAATGTTGTTTTACCCAAACTCAGCGTCCTGATTGATAGGAGTGAAGGTTACAGTCCAGGGGTACCGGCTGAACCAAAGCAGCTGACCTGTGTAAACACTAGAGAGACTCCTGTAAGGATAAAACATAACTAATTAAAGCTTCATCTCCGCCCAGTAAGCTAACATGCAGATTTTCCCATCTCTTATATAACAGGAGCATGACCAAACAACAACTCGTAGGGGGACAAGGTTGAGAGGCCATTTGGGTTTTGTTCTTATAGCAAACAGCACCCTTGGTAAGGCATCTGACCATTTCAATTTGGTTTAGGAGCAGATCTTTCCTAAAAGGGATTTTATACTCCGATTCATACTCTCTACCTGACCCGAGGACGGAGGGCGATAGGGTGCGTGGAAGTATGTTATTATTCCAAAAACTCTGTAAACTTCTTTTAAAACAGTTTCTGTAAAGTGAGTTCCCCGGTCAGAGTTTATTCCTCCTGGAATGCCAAAATGTGGGATGATTTCTTTTAATACGGGTTTGGCTACTGCTACTGAATCCGCTTCTCGAGTGGGGAAAGCTTCTGGCCATCCTGTTACTTGATCTACCACTACTAGGCAGTGCTTGAAATTTACAGCTTTGAGCAAATCCATGTCGTTTTTCAAAGGGTAAATAGGCCCACGGTCGGGCCCCTTGTAATTTTGTGTGTCCTCTGTATTTGTTGAAGGCTCTGCACTCTGAACATTGCAGAGTTATTCGGGCAGCTTCTAGATGTATACCTGGAGCAAACCAGGTGGAGAGGACCTGTTCTGCTATTTCTCCTTTTCCCGACTGACAGCATCTGTGGGCATCCTGAGCCAGACTTCGGAGCAAGGTGCGAGGAGCAATTGGTCTACCGTCTGGCACATGTCACACTGCATCCTTTCCTTGCGCAGCTTCCCACTTTTGGACCCATATAGATACTTCATCCGCTGGGACTTTGTCATAAATCACAGACAAGGGTGGAAGAACAACTTGAGATGCAAGGAGACTTCCTTTAGTTTGTAGTGCAGCGGCTCTAGCTACAGCATCTGCAAGATGCTTTCCTTTAGCGATGTCAGTATCTTCTCTGGAATGTCTGGGACCGTGCATTACCGCTATATCACCTGGTAACACGACAGCCTCTAGCAGTTCTTGGACTTCCGTGGCATTGCTGATTACAGCATCAGAGGACGTGATAAAACCTCTTTGTCACCAGGACTGTCCTAGCGCATGACAGATACTAAAAGCATATTTAGAGTCAGTATAGATAGTGACCCTGGAGGCTGTGGCCAATTTGCATGCTCGTCAGAGTGCCGCTAGCTCAGCGGCCTGGGCGTTGGTCCCTGCTGGCAGAGGTTCTGCTGTAGTAGGAGAGCTTCCACTGAATGAGATATTTCAACCACAAGAGAGTGTCCTAACACTAAATCTTGAGCCTTTTGAACTAGCACAGCGGCAGCAGCGACTGCTCTAAGACAGAGAATTGCTGCCCTTGCTACAGGATTTAACTGAGCAGAATAGTATGCTATGGGACGATTAGAAACTCCCCATGGCTGAGTTAAGACACCTGAAGCAACGCCTTGATTCTCATGAGTAAGTAGGGTGAAGGGTTTCTGGTCTGTAGTTTATAGAGTAGATTTCTTCCAAGGAGGTGCACTACAGTTCCTTCAGCTAATAGGAAAGCATGAATGGTGGTCAAGGGTCCTATCTGCACTTGTGTTTCAGTGCCACGGGGCACTTGCATAGATTTTCCAATTACTCTCGTAATCTTTTCAGATCCTGAGACTGCAATTCCCGCCCTTTCTGGAGATTCTCCCAGTGAGGACAGATCTGCTCCTCTATCTATAAGACATTTATAAATTTTCCTGCTATTTGAAGTGGTACATAAGGGGATGAAGGGGCGCAGGTATACTCAAAAGAGGAAGATTCCCCTAAATACATCGTGTGGAAGAGCCGCCCCCTTATTTCACTGGGAGTCATCTATATCTTGTTGCAAACTCTGGACCCAGGGATCTGTAGGATCGGTGCTGGCAGCCCGGTTGTTTCCCTGGCTTCCCCCCTTTCTTCCTCCATAAGGGGGAAGTCCCTTAGGGCAGTTTGGGCGATCTCGTCTCCAATGCCCCAATTGTTTACAATAATTGCACACATCATTGGGGGCAGGTTGATTCATATCTACCCATGTGGGGTTGTGTGTGTGTGAATGTGAATATGTCAGGGTACTTGCCTGTGTGCCACAGACACTTGGGTTCTGTACATGTGTGCTAGACTGTGTCCGCGAGAGCACATATGCATGTGTGTCAGACACCTGAGTTCCATGTGTGTGTGAGCATGCACGTGTCACAAGCACCTGGGCTCTGGGTACGTGTGTGAGACTGCACATGCATATGTGCGAGGATGCACATTTGTGTGCAAGTGTGTCACGCACACCTGTTGGGGCACATGTGTATGTCGCAGTGTGTTTTGGGGTTCTGTGCAGGCGCATGTCTGTAAGGGACTCTGAGCAGGCGTGACTGCATGTGTGATGGGGGTGCGCAGATGTCATTACATGTGTACAAGAGCAGGTGTATGACCTGATTCAAACGCTACCTAGTATGTCCTGCTATGGGACTGAAAGTAGGCTCCGAGGAGGCAGGTACAGACCCTGACACTCCTGTTACGGGAGGAGAGGAGCCTGATGGAGGGGTAAAAGGTGCCGGAAGGGCCACGGCCTAAGCGGCCGGGTTTATTATGGCTGGTCCCCTAGTCACCAATGGTGGCATAGCGGGAGAATAAGGGGGAGAAGACACCACAGACGTTGTTGAGCGGCCAGAAGTAATCAGTTTTTTTTTTCCTCTGCAGAATTAAATCCATCAAATCACACCAGAGATACCAATAATCCATTAGTCGGGGATGGGGTTCCTCTAGGAACCCCCTGAGGTACCTTCATTTATCTACACCGAGGGATCCCAACACTGGCCACTGAAGTTCAGGGTTTTTATAAGTGTAGCCAGGCCAGACACTAGTACATAAGGCTATAGCGCGCTTCTTACTCAATTGGCCATGTCCAGATAACTTATTCCAGTTGCTTAACAATTCTCCAAGAGGACTACTAGCCAGAATTGACTGTTTCTGTCCCATCGTCATTCTTGGCGGACATCCCTTTCCCAGATGACCTGATATACTATTAAGCTCCCCAAAAACCCTGCTTTCTTGGCTGCCCTAGACCTAACCAACCTGGAAAGGCAGGCTTCTAGGATGCCTCAAACAGGTTGGAGGACTTATCCAGTTAAAAGGTCAGAAACAGAGACGGTTCCTCGGTGCGCGAATGGAGACATAAAATGCGCCACACAGATTTATCGCCTCAAAAGAGTCGAACGGGCAATTAACTAAAATTGCCTGTGTGCCCAGGTTTGAGGAACCGGAGAACAGACTGGCCTATAACACGTTAGACAAGACATACACAACATATAAAAGACCACACCATGCCAGTAAAATTGAAGGAGTCACCTTATCGTCCCGCCGTGTCTGCAGCCTCAACCCAAGACTCCCATGGTGAACTCACCTCTGTTACGGCCGGCCGGAGGTTGGGTTTAGGCGGCAGCAGCAGCGCGACGAGCTGGGTGCTCCTGGCTGGCTCGCCAAATTGTGAGAGAAATTGTCTGACCAGACTCCCAATCTGGTAAGGGAACACCTGCAGACTCTCTTAACCCGAACAGGGCTCGTTTCCCACCTGAGACTCCAATAAGCAGGAGACAAGGGCGTGGTCTTTTCAGTTTATTCGACCAAAGGTCCCCTGTCCTCGTAACGGCAGAGAGACCCCCCGACTGCAACTCAAACACATAGATTTATAAACTCTGGTTACATAAGCTCCTTCATAACGCATGCGCAAAACTCAGAGGAAATCACCAAGATGGCTTGGCTTTGCTCACCCCGCACGGTTGGGCCCAATCACCTTGTCTGCCCGCCTATATTGACAGATCATGGCAATCTTACTGCAAGGTTGCATCAGCCAGCATTGACCAAAGGTCATACAAAGGTCACATTGATTTTCCAACAATATTTTCTAACATAAGTAACAGTAACATGATGATATGTTAGCAAAAACTTGCACAGTACTAGATACTTCTTAAGGACACGATCACTGTACTTAGAACAATGGCTTCTTCCTCTTACCTTGTTCCTTGCTGTATCTGGTTTACAGCACACAGACAGATTCACTTGCTGCATTTTACTCAGAAAATAGTCAACACAGTTAAAATGATTACTTAACATAAGCAAAGGCTTAGCTATCATTCTGCCTTGTGGTCAGCGGCATTGCTAGGCCACAGGTCATGCCTTGTATTCAACTGCAAAGCTAATACTTCTTAATAATCTAAATTATTGTTAGCCTAACAGTAGGCTATCAGAAAACTATTTTATTTCAGGGTAATAACAAACATGCTCACCACACTGCTCAGGGACCAAACCAGACAACCACCCCGCCCCAGCCAAACACACACTGCTACGACAGGCTCCCAGCCCTGTAGGACACGGTAAACATGGCAGTCAGGCAGAATAAAACCCATTGCTCTGACCCAGCAGAACCAGCACCCCAACACCAACAAGAACCCTGCACAAGCAGGTCCAAAACCTCCAACCCCCCAGCACTGCAATTCTCAACCTCACTAGCACAGAAGCCACAGAGGCAGCCCGGGCCCCGCGCCCGGCCGGCCCTTCTGCTTCCATGCTAGCTGGCTCCAGCATTGCCGTGCTCAACAGTTGAAAGCTCTGGGCCTGCTTGCCCAGCGGTTCCTGCAAGTGTCTGGGTGCTCGTCCAACTACAGGGTCACAGGAATGGATATCAACTCTGGTCACCCTAGGTCCACCCACAGCACAGACAAACTGACCCAAACATACTACTTGCAAACCCCTGGCTCCAGGATCATAAAGCTGAGGACACTCCCAAACCCACCCCACACCCCCACGCAGAATCCCAATACAGAAGGGACATTCCAACATAGCGGGCAACATCCGGCCGGTCCGCGTCTGTCATCCAACACTGTCCCACGGCTCTTCCACGATGCAGTCCTCTCACCTACTTCCCTCCATGCAGGCCAGGACCCTGGCAAGAACACAGAACACACTTTCAGCACAAGGGAAGCAAGGCAAGCACTACACACACCGCGCATCCCAACACCACCAGCCGCTGGGCTCTGGCAATTTGTTCCACTTGCAGCCAAGAAGCCGCCTCGACAAGGCGACTGCAGGCTCCGCCACGCAGCCGCTACCGAGAGGCTCCAGCCCCAAAAGTCAAATGCACGCCGTACCTGGCCACACGGCTCCTTTTCCAGGCCTCCAGTCATTGCAGCCAATCCTTCTCACCACACAGGGAGCAGCAATCCAACATCTACAGACACAGAGGGGAAAAAAAGAAAACCCCTCAAATACAAATGCAAAGCTAGACACATCAAAACAGAAGAAAACCCCGCCCCCCCACACCAACAAAAATGCCCATGGAAAAAGCTCCCCGCAAAACAGGAACAATGCCCCACACGGCTCACACCACAAGTCTCCCAGCTCTGACTGGCACAGCCACGTGACTCCATGCAAGGCGACTCCAAGTAACCTCCCGATTCCTCCAACATGGCCATGGCACCAGGTCTGGGGCTCTTCACCGTGAACCCAACACCTCATCCCACACCACAGGAGCCAGCAAAGCAATACACAGCTGCACCCTCCCATCCCCAAAACAATAATACATCTATTAACACTTGCAGAGCACTGAGACTACAGCACCCCCCCACCCCCTACGTAGGGCGCACACAGCACCCCACATGCCCACCAAGGAGACACGAAGCATTAAGACCCCTCTGAACTTCCCCCCCAATTAAGAGGGCAGAACTTCAGCACTACAGAAAAGTCCCCTCCTTTCAGTCCGGCAAAGAGCAAAGACAGGCAACAGTGAATTCAGGCACAATGAACAAAGATGAGACAGGCAGAAACCAGACAAACCATTCCCAGCACTGCGAAGGCCCTCTCACAACAGCAACAGGCACGCCAACACAAACCCAATCGTCTGGCCCAAAACAACCTAGAAGTGCAAGACCAACACCCAAGTGCCACAGGCAAGCACAGTCTGACAACCCTAAATACACCCTGTGACCAACGGCAGGAGCCCACAACCCTTCCCTCTACAGGACCGTCACCAGCACCACCGAGGGAGGCCAAGAGATGCTCCCCCCAAGCCCGCTCAAATCCACCTCCCAACTTCCACGGACCAAATGTCTCACACCGCTCCGATTCAGATCTCACCTATCGCAGGCTTCACGCAGCAAGGCTTCCAGCCCAGGGCCACCACACGGGCAGAAGTCTCACACCGGGCAACCGCAAAGCGAATGCGCCGACATCCGTTTCTTTCACCAGCTTCCTCAGGTCACAGGCGCTATATCTCCACCTCTTCTTCCCGATGCCCACTTAGGAGCCTCGAGCCTCAGCCAGATGACTCCCGTACATGTCACCAAAACAAAAATAAATTAGGAAAAGTCACGCGGCACACGGGACTCACAGCCCTGAGGGCAAAAGCAACCCCCGAGAATTCAAAGGCGATACCCCCACCCAGCCTAAACAGGGCACACAGGGTGCAGTCAGACCCCTCCCCGAGGTGGAAACCATTTTAGGTGGCAGGAAAAAACCCACCACAGCCTTCCCTCCAGTCCTGACAAGAGCAGAAAAAGAACAAGTGCTGCAGACATTTTGCAAAGAGGTAGAAAGAGAGAGACACCAGTGACACCCCCAGGCACACAGGACATAGCGCTGTTCCTAAGACTGAGGGGAGGCCTGTAGCAACAGCAAGTCAGGGGCACGAACGCAAACCCAGAGCTCACCCTCAACACACCCCAGAGAGGGGCCAGGCCTGCACCCCAAGTGCCAGGGATGAGCCCGGATCAAACGCCCCACAAGCTCCTTAGACATCCGTCGTTTCTCCTATACGTGGAGTCCGACAGACTCGGACCGGCTGGCCCAGCCCTACGCCAGATTTCACAGCAGCCCTGGCCAAAGAAGCCCCCCACTCGACTTGTTGCCCTGGAAGCAAAAAGCTCAGGAGGCTATCGCAAACCAGGGCCGTCCTACCCCACCCACACCGCCCCCAAACAACATACAGCCACCACCCAACCCCCTCCCCACAAACCACTCCCCCATCCCTTTTCTACCTCCATCCTGCGTGTGTGCTGTACGACTCTCCTGGCTCACATACTTCACGCCTGACCAAGGCCTCTGGGACAGGGGAAAAACCACACGTGCCTTATCAGCCCAAAACACGGACGACAAATAGGTGCAAAGCGAAACATAGGCGGAAGGTCCTCCCCAAGCCCCAGGCAGATGCAGCCAACCCACCTCACCCGCAGACTCAGAGTTCACAAAGGCTTCCCTCCGGCCTGCCTGGGCAGGGTGTTCAACATCCAACCCGAGGAAACATCTACTTCACAACAACCAGACCGTTTGCAGGACACGGCCACCACAGAGAACACATCCTCATCATCAACATCTACTGCTCACCACAGCCATCTTTGTGGTGCTCCTTCTCCAGCCCTCAGCATGTCACTGCCCCTGCCCTGCTCCTCACGACAGAGCTACAGCACAAGCACCTGTGAACATGCACAAGTAAAACCTCACCAAAATGTGCCAAGGCAAAACCAGGCAGCAACAGCTTCCCCCAAAGCAAGCTCTCACCCATCACATGTTCCATGCACCAATGACAGGCAGCTCCATGGTTCATGACTTCAAGATGTCTTCTCTTCTTCTGCCCAATCTCCACTTCTCCTCCCTGCCCCAAAAGTCTTGGTAAAAAGACCCCCTGCTGCAGATAAAGCAGCAATTACCACAAAACAGCACAACTCACAGGCCTCACAGCACTGGCGGCAGGGGCCCCTTCCACCCAAAACCACCCTACTTAGCTCCCACAAAGCTGACAGGATGCAGCAAGACCTGTCTCACAGCTCTCCCCTCCCAACTAAGGGAGGCCATTTACATGTGCGCACACAGGCCTCCCCCTTCACTTCTGGGAAGAGCAAAGAAAAGGACAAAAGAGACAGAGACAGAAATAGTGCAGTGATGTTGACTCCAAGCCATCCGTGATACCCCCAGACAATTCCCAGAACTGAAGCAGGAAGCTGTGGTAATGGCATCAGCAAGGCAAACACCTAATCCTCTGCCCTGCTAGAGCCTAGACAGAGTCAAGATCTGCACCCATGCCAGAAGCAAACCCTGCTCAAAGGACCAGAAATCGCCCACAATGGAGGGGAACGATTCCCATTCTTTACACCGAGGCAATTGCGGGACTCCCAGGTACACCAGCACAGCCTTGCACCGGTACAGAGAGGGGCCACCCATGGTGCCACAACCTCCTGCCGGAGCATCGCTGGCCCAGGAGCGTGAAGCTCAGTACACCAGGGACTTGTCACCCCACCCCACCCCCCTTCCAGAACAAACACACCTTGCACCATCCTCTCTGCCTCCATCTTCCACCCTTCTCTGCTCAAACTTCTCTCCAAGGACCAGGACCCTGCAAACAGAAATACATTCAACAGCCAGGGAGTCCAACAACAGAAGCAAAGGCACAAAGCTACACAATGCAATCCCATCCCCTGGTCCACACCTCTGAGCTCTCCAAGGCTTGCCTCTGCTGGGACCACAGCACAGCAGCCACAGCATATGCTGGACACACCACCACAAGAAGGACCTTTTCTCTGACACCCAGTACTCACCAGTCAGAAACATCCAGATCGATCTCCAGCCGTCTACCCTACCTAGTCAATGCCCAACACCCAGGACTGGGCTGGAGAAAAACAGAAACCTGCAAGATACAGAAAATCTTCACCAAAACACAAGAACAAAAACATGGAGGCAACTGGCAGATTGGAGAGAAGTCCCACGCTGCTCCAAGTAAGCACTCGCCCACCTACCACAGGGACCACAGATGCATAGGGATCCAGCCAAGAGACACCACAAAGCCAGAGGCCTCAAACCAGGCAACCAGGGACTGACCACACCTCCTCCAGCACCTCTGGGACGCTTCACCCTCTTCCCACAGTCTGGTGCACATCATCGTCCTCAGAAACCTCAGGACAAACACCAAACAAACCCTCCGCCCGCAACAGAGAAGCCGTTACTGCCATCGGCGCAACGCACGCACCTCACTACTAGCACCCGCGGCCCTCCCGCCCAGGGCTCCGACACCAGCCTGCTTTGCCCCGCAGCACAGACGGGGCGCAGACAGACCCTTCTCTGGGATTCCCCCTTCCTAGCAGGGGATTCTGTTTGCACCTGCCAACGCAGCCCTCCCGCCTTCGCTTCTGGGAAGGACTAAACAAAACACCCCGGTGATTTCAGTAACAAACGTAACAGGACAGACACACACATGCAGACACGCAAGCAGCAAACATTGTTCCCAGCACCGAAGGGGAGCCTGTGGCAATAGCAACATCCAGGCAGAGACGGACCCAATCCTCTACCTTAGCAAAATCTATGTAGGGGCAAAAATCGACACCCACGTGTCAAAAGTTAATCCGCTACAAGTCCAAAAACTCCCTACACAAAGACAGAGGCTTTCCTCAAGCACAGCAAGACACAACACCCCGGCTGGACCCACCAGCACCAAAATCACAGCTCAGACCCCCAAGGTGCCTGCCCCGCATACTAGACAAACTGACCGGCAAGCACGAAGCTTCAGACACCATCCCACACAGGGGCCTCACACACAACTCACAAGCAAAGGCCTCCCACACAAACTGCCAACACACCTCTGCCTGCTTCAACCTCCACGGGCATAGCTTGGCTCCACTCCCTGAACCAGCATTCGCTTGCATCCACACAAGCCACAACCCTACAAGGCACAGAACAGACCGTAACCCCAGGAGACACAACCAAACACAAGACAGGACCCATTGGGAGAACTCCCACTCCACACACCCAGCCCTCACCTCAAAGCTCTCCAAGGCAGGCCTGGCCAGGGTGCGCCCCATCCAGCCCTAGGAAAGGGCTCAGCCCCAACACCCACACCGGGCATCACGCTGTTCCTTCTCCACCCCTCCCTCATCCTGCTCACCATCCTCCCCACACAGGGGACACAGGCACCGCCTGAGGGCACACAGGAAACTTCACTACCAAACAGAAGGGCAGACCGCAAACGACTGCCTGACCGGAAGACAATCCCACGCCGCTACGAGTAACGTCTTACCTGCTGCAGGCTCTGTCCACGCACACAGCTCCACCTGACAGGCAAAGGCCTCGCTCAAGGAGAACCAGAAATGACGACAGGGACACAGCCACCAACTTCTTCCACCTCCTTCTGCATGGTGGTGGCACTAGGTCACTTCACCTCTACCTGATCTCTTCCCCGCTCAGGGTCCAGATATTTGCATCACCCCCCAAACAACAAGCAAGTACTACACGAAACAGTATTCACATCTCAGTACTAAGGAGAGAGATGCACCCGCCCCGGTCTCCAAAAGCAGCACACAGCCGCCACCCCCACACAAGGCACAGAGCGTACAAGCAAACCCCTCCCAAAGGAGGGGACCAATTTACATGCAAACACTCCCATCCTTCCAGCTCTGGGAAGAGCAAAGGAAGAACAAAAAGTGCTGCTGTGATTTTCAACATCAAAGCAGAAAGAAACACCAGTGACACACCCAGAGAGACAACACAGAGTACAGCTCCCAGAACTGAAGGGAGGCCAGGGGCAGCAGCAACACACAGGCAGACTGGCACCCCCCCACCCCCGAGCCAAACATCACCAGAGCAAACCAGCCACTCCACCCCGCTACTCTAAACCAAACCAATTTTCAGCACCCTGTTCCCCCATCTTCCATCACTACAGCACAACATGCCCTCACATCCTTCTCCCCCACAAGATCAAAGCCACTAGAAATCAAACAAAACCCTCATCACCCCAAACAGGGGACACAAGGCAACCTAGTCAGAGCCAAGGTAAGCTCCTCTCCAAACCTCCAGCACCACAACCCACTACCTGAGCTCTCAAACGCTTGCTTCTGCCCAGCCTGAACTGGATATTCACAGGCAATCAAAAACCCACCTAGCTTACACAGGGCACAGCCACCACAGGAGAGCCCTCATCTCCAACAGGCACTGCTCACCACAGCCACAACCACGCTGCTCCTTATCCAGGCATCCTCACAGCCAGAAGACAGAGTGGGGACACACCACCTGCACAGGTACACGCACAAAACCTCCTGGAAACCTGAAAGAACAAGCGTGGAAAAAGTGACCAAGCAGGAAGACAAATACATCGCGCTGCTCCAAGGGAGCTCAGACCCACCACACACTCCAGCCAGGTGACACAGTAGAGGTAGAGGCCTCGCACCGTGCCAAATCGGGAAATCATAACAGGGCTGCCCACTGTGGGTCTCTTCACCGGGTGAGCGTGATCCCCTGTCCTCCATTGATGCTGACTTCATGAAGGAACATCTTGAAAAGCTGGATACCTTCGACTCAGCCGGCCCTGACAATCTTCACCCCAGGGTACTCGAGGAGCTGGCGAGCATCATAGCCCAGCCTCTAGCGTGGATCTTTGACAACTCTTGGCGCTCTGGTGTCGTGCCCGAAGACTGGAAGAAGGCCAACGTGGTGCCTATCTTCAAGAAAGGGAGGAAAGTGGATCCGGCTAACTATAGGCCCATCAGCCTGACTTCTATCCCGGGGAAGATCTTAGAAAAGTTAATTAAAGAGGCCATCCTTAACGGACTGGCCGACGCCAACGTCTTAAGGGATAGCCAGCATGGGTTTGTTACGGGTAGGTCTCGCTTGACCAATCTCATTTCCTTCTACGACCGGGTGACCTATCACCTGGACAAGGGAGAAGAGGTTGATGTCATATCTTGACTTCAAAAAAGCCTTTGATCTGGTTTCCCATGATCGCCTCTGGCCAATTGTCACCTTGGGTCCTCCAGGATCCACTCGATGGAAAATTGGCTCCGTGGTCGGACCCAGAGGGTAGTAATTGATGGAAGTCACTCATCGTAGTGTCCTGTGACCAGCGGGGTCCCCCAAGGCTCTGTCCTTGGATCCATACTGTTCAACATCTTCATTAACGATGCGGACACTGGAGTCAGAAGCGGGCCGGCCAAGTTCGCCGACGACACCAAACTTTGGGGCAAAGCATCCACGCCAGAAGACAGGCGGGCGATCCAGGCTGACCTGGACAGGCTCAGCAAGTGGGCGGACGAGAATGTGATGGTGTTCAACGCCGATAAATGCAAGGTTCTCCACCTTGAGAAGAAAAACCTGCAGCATCCTTATAGGCTCAACAGTGCTACGTTGGCTAGCACTATGGAAGAAAGAGACTTGGGGGTCATCATTGACCACAAGATGAACATGAGCCTGCAGTGCGATGCTGCGGCTATTAAAGCAACCAAAACGCTGGCTTCCATCCACAGATGCTTCTCAAGCAAATCCTGGGACATCATTCTCCCCTTATACTTGGCCCTGGCGAGGCCGCAGCTGGAGCACTGCGTCCAGTTTTGGGCTCCACAATTCAAAAAGGATGTGGAGAAGCTTGAGAGAGTCCAGAGAAGAGCCACGCGCATGATCAGAGCTCAGGGAAGCAGACCCTACGACGACAGGCTGAGAGCCCTGGGGCTCTTTAGCCTGGAAAAGCGCAGGCTCAGGGGTGATCTGGTGGCCACCTATAAGTTTATCGGGGGTGACCACCAGTATCTGGGGGAACCTTTGTTCACCAGAGCGCGCCCCAAGGGATGACGACTAGGTCGAATGGTCATAAACTACGACAAGACCGTTTCGGGCTGGACATAAGGAAGAATTTCTCTACTGTCCGAGCCCCCAAGGTCTGGAACAGCCTGCCGCCGGAGGCGGTTCAAGTGCCTACACTGAACACCTTTAAGAACAAACTGGATGCTCATCTTGCTGGGATCCTATGACCCCAGCTGACTTCCTGCCCTTTGGGCGGGGGGCTGGACTCGATGATCTTCCGAGGTCCCTTCCAGCCCGAATGTCTATGAAATCTTCCCAGTGGCTGCTTCATAGGCCTGCAACCTTCACAAGATGGCTCCTCCACACACGTAAGGAAAAGGCAATTGGCACTATCGACAACTCCGAGGCTTCGCGGCACCGGGGACAACGGCCGCTCCCTGCCGAGACGCCGCACGCGACTTATCCCCTACGCCCCAACCCCCGGCCGACAGCTGTCACAGGACAGCCAGACCCCTCAGGACTTTCCCTTCGATAGCAAGGGAAGCAATTTAGGTGTGCAAACACAGGTCTCCTGCCAGATCTGGGAACAACAGAAAAAGGCTGCAACAACTTTCAAGACAACAAGACAAACAAAGGCACATGGACAGAGGACAAGCCAGTCCCAGCACCGGTGGGAGAGCCTGTGCCAAGACAGCCAGGTAGGCAAAGACGCACCAAACTTCTGCCCCGCCAAAACCTGGAGAGGGCCAGACACCGGCACCCAAGTGTTGTAGCAAACACAGCTCAAGGAGCCAAAAAACCGGCTGGCAGGAACAGGCACGCATTCTCAAGCCTCGTGAAGAGCCGCACGAGGGGCCCCTGGACACAGCAGGCCACCGCAAGAGATGAGAGGAAGCTCAAATGCCGCAACACCCTGCTCCAGCATCTCTGACTGGGATCACCTAACATAGACACCATGCCAGACCAGGGCCTTCCCACCACATCCAGACACCGCCCGCCCCAACCCACCCCACCTCCCAGCATCCTGCTTCTCTTCCTCCATTACCACTGTTCTGCTCCGCTCCTTAGCCCTCTTCCTTTTCCTCCACACATACCAGGACCGTACAGAGAACAGACAACAAGTGATCAGCCCAACAAGCAGAACTAAACACAGGATGAGCAAACCACTGAGCAAGTCCCACAACACACAGCAAGCCAACAGAGCACCTCATCACACTGCAAAGGGCACACAGAGGGCACGCAGACACCAGGGCGAAGGCCTCAGCCCAGAGAACCGGCACGCGCCACACGTGGCATCGCAGTGCTCCGTCACCCCTTGCGCAGCCTCGCTTGCCATCCCTTCCCCACGGGAGGCAAGCGCCTGCCGAGGACGCAAAGGAAAACCTCGGCGCAACGAGCACAGAAAACAACAAAGGGCAAAGCACAAAAACCTGCCAGACCTGGGCAACCCCACACTGCTTCAAGCAATCATTTACCAACTGCAGGATGTGCCCATTCAATGCCAACACACCATGCAACAGCCAACTCCTACTGCTTCATCCTCCATGGGCACTAGTCCACTCCACCCCCTGAACCAGCATACATTTCCCTGCACACGGGCCAGGACCCTAGAAGGAAGAGAACAGGTAGTCACTCCAGGACCACAACCAAGGAGAAGGAACCCACAGTACAACTCCCACACCACACACCCGCTCCCCGGCTCAAAGGTCTCCGAGGGGCGCCCGGCTACAACGCCTCCCATTCAGCCGCAGAAAAGGCTTTAGCCTCGGGACAGCCCTCACCGTGCCTGGCATTATGCCGCTCCTTCTGCAGCCCTCACTTGTCCCTGCTTCGCTTCGTCTCCTCTCACAGGATGCAGGAACCTCCTGACAGCACATGGGGAAAGTTCACTACCAAACAAAAGGACAAAGCACAAGCAACTGCCCCAAACAAGCAACATAGGGTGCATTCAGACCCCTCCCGAAGGAGGGGACCAATTTAATTGCCAACACACCCCTCCTTCCAGCTCTGGGAATAGGAAAGCAAGAACAACAAGTGCTGCACTGATGTTCAAAATCCACGTAGACAGAAACACCAGTGACAAACCCAGACAGACAGAACGAAGTGCCCTTCCCAGAACGGAAGGGAGGCCAGCAGCAGCAGCAGCAACAGGCAGGCAGAGGCAGAGAGACAGGCACCCGCTCCTCTGCCCCACCACACCCAGGGACAAGATCTGCATCCAGATGCCAGGGGCAAACACTGAAACCACCTATATACTCAAAGGTTATTGTCAGCCTGTACAAAGAGAGCCAGGACACACACACAGGCTAAACCCAACCCAGGCTTACACCACCCAGCTCTGGGGCACCCCAGGAGGCCAGAACCCTGCTGGAAACAAGAAGCGCCAGACACTATCAGACACTAGGCGTTTGCTCCCTCACCCAAAAAACCACAGGGAAGAAACCACTCACCACCACCCCACCACCCCTCCCTAACCAAGCCCACTTTTAAGTATTCTGTTCCTTCATCTTCCAACATTGTGGCACAGTACTCCCTGTATCCTTCACCCCATCAAGATAGACTATGCTGGAAAAAGAACAGAAACCTAGCCAGCCCAGAGAGCAGAAGCAACGGCACAAAGCTAGAGACAGGGAAAGCTCCTCTGCAAACACCCGGCAGACACATCCAGACTCACTACTCGCTAGCTGAGCTCTTAAAGGCTTGCCTGTGGCCGCCCAGAGCCAGATAGTCACAGCGCATCAAAAAGCAATGCACCACAGCAACCACCATACACACAGTACATCCTGCAAACATGATAGAACAACTGTGAAAGAAACGGTCAGACAGGGAAACGAAGACATCGCACCGCTCCGAGGAAGCTCAGACGCACCGCAGGTTCCAACCGCGTGATGCCGCAGGGCCAGGGGCCTGACGCCACACAAATTGGGAAGTCAGGAGACAGCTGTGCGTTTTCTCCTCCGCCATCTCTGGGGCTCTTCACCTCTTCTTCCAGTCTCTGCTTCACAGTCCTGAAGCCTTGGCAAGAGGACTCCTCCACAGACAGACAAAAGAGACACACTTGCCACTGTTAACAACTCAGAGGCCCCATGGCACTGGAGGTAGCAGCCCCTCCTGCCAGGACTCCATGGGCAACTTTTGTTATTTTTTTGTTTTTTTAAACCATCTGATCCCGTAGCTGCGAGGGTGCAGGCAGAGCCCTCTCAGGGCTTTCCCATAGCAAGCAAGGGAAGCACTCGAGACGTCCAAACACAGGTCTCCTGCCAGTTCTGGGAAGAGCAGAGAAAGACTGCACTGACTTGGAAGACAACACGACAAACAGAAAGGCACACGGACACAGGACAAGCCATGCCTGTCACTGCTGGGACAGCCTGTGGCAAGACAACCAGCTAGGCAGAGACACACACCAAACTTCTGCCCCCGCAAAATCTAGAGAGGGTCAGACACCAGCACCCAAATGTTGGACCAAACCCAGCTCAGGGACCCACAACACTTAGTGCCAGAGGCAGGCAGGGATACTCAAGCCTCATGTACAGCCAGATGAGGGACTCCTGGCCAGAGCAAGCCACTACTAGAGATGAGGCAAACCTCAAACCCGACAACACTCTGCCTGAACCTTCCCACCACACCCAGACAGCCCCGCTATCCCAAACGCAAAACATCTTTTAGCATCCTGATCCTCAGGGGCCCTTACCCTTTCCCCTCACCATTCCCTCCATGTACACCAGGAACCTAGAGAATAGAGAGAACAGGTATTCACCCCAAGTGGAAGAACAAAACACGGGAGAAGGGAACCACCGGGGGAATTCACACCCCACACATGCAGCCAAGGGAACACCTCAACACACTGCACAGGGTAGGCAGACAGCAGGGGGAAGGCCTCAGCCCTGAGAGCCAGCAGCCACCACAGCCGGCATCACACTGCCACACCAGCCATCGTGCATCCTAACCCTAACTCTCCCCATCCCAGAGGCACGCGCCTGCTGTGGGCACAAAGGAAAAACCTCACCACAAAGACTCATAAAGGGCAAAGCAGAAATACCTGCCAGACTTCACAACCCCAGACTACTCCAAGCAAGCTCCTTACCTACTACTGGATCTACCCATCTAATGCCAACACACCTCACAACACCCAGTTCCTCCCCAACTGCTCAGCTCCACTCCCTAAACCAGCATTCACTTCCCTCCACACTAGACAAGATCCTACAAAGGGACAGAACAGGCAGTCACCCCTAGGGGCACAAGTGAACAGACAGAGGGACCAACAGGTACAATTCCCACCCCACGCACCCAGCCCTGAGCTCAAAGCTCCCCAAGGCATGCCTGGCCAGGGTGCACCCATCCAGCCAGGACAAAAGGCTCACCCCCAGACGCAGCACTCGCCCAACCTGGCATAACGCTGCTCCTTCTCCAGCCCAGTCTCATCCCTGCTTGCCTTCCTCTCCACACAAGGGTACACAGGCACCTCCTGAAGCCACACGCAAGTGCAAAGCACAAGCAACTGCCCTACTGGAACACAATCCCACGCCGCTCAAAGTAACATCTTACTCGCTACAGGCTCTGCCCCCAAGTCCACCCGCAAGTCACCACGTGTGCGCAGCCGCCCGCTTCCTCCACTTCCTAAATGGTCGCGGCTCTACGTCGCTTCTCCTCTATCTCAAGCTCTCTTTTGCTCGCAGTCCAAACATTGGCATTACCCCAAAACAACAAGCAATTACTACATGGGACAGTATTCATATCTCATAGTACTGAGGGGAGACACCTTCCCCTCCAAACCACTCCCAAAACAAAGTAGGCAGGGTGCAGTCAAGCCACTCCCCAAAGGGGGAACCAATTTAGGTGCCAACATGGCCTTTTTTCCAGGTCTAGGAAGAGCAAAGGAAGAACAAAGGAAGTGCTAGAGTGGTTAAAACAAAAAACCAAAACGAAGAAAAGCCACAAACAAACAAGGAAGGAACACCAGTGACAAACCCAGAGAGACAGAACAAAGTGCAGTTCCCAGAACGGAAGGGAGGCCAGTGGCAGCGGCAACAGGCAGGCAGAGGCAGAGACGCACACATGCGCTCCTCTACCCCCGCACATCCAAGGGCAAGATCTGCACCCAGATGCCAGGGATAAACCCTATATAGCCAAGGGCAATTCTGAGACTTCACACAAACACAACAACTCACAACCAGGGTAAAATCTAATCCAGGGTTATACCACCCAGCTCTAGAGCACACTTGGTGCCCACATTCCCCTCCGTCACCATCACTGCCCAGGAAGCATGGAGCTCCAGACACTGTCCCACACTAGGTATTACCTCCCCCACCTGAAAATCACCAGGGCAAATCCCACCCCTGCAACTCTAACCCAGCCCACCTTTCACCATCCTGTTCCTCCACCTTCCATCATCACGCCACAACATGCCCTTGTATCCTCCTCCCCCGAGATCAACGCAGCTGAAAAAACAACAAAAACCTCATCAGCTCTAAGAGGGGACACAAGGGCACAAACTCAGAGGAAGAAAGCTCCTCTCCAAACCCCCACCACACACATTCAGCCCCACTACCCACCAACTGAGCTCTTAAAGGCTTGCCTGTGGTCACCCCGAGCCACATATTCACAGCAATCAAGGAGTCACCAATCACAGCAACCGCCACACATACGGCGCAACCACCACAGGAGACCCCTCATCTCCTACAGGCACTACTCGCCACAGCCACGACCGTGCGGCTCATTCTCCACTCAACCTCACAGCTGGAAAGGGGAGGGGGTACGCCACCTGCAAAAGGTACACGCACAAAACCACCTGGAAACACGAAAGAGCGAGTGCGAAGAAGCGGTCCGACAAGAAGACAAATACGTCGCGGTGGTCCGAGGAAGCTCCAACCCGCCGCGGGCTCCAGACGGGTGACGCCACAGAGGCAGAGGCCTCACACGAGACAAAATGGGAAGGCGTGAAAGGGCTGCCCATTTCCTCCGCTGCCACCTGTGGGTCTCTTCACCTATTCTGCTAAGTGTCCGCTTCACAAGCCTGAAGCCCTGGCAAGATGGCTCCTCCACACGCACATTCACAAAGAGGCAAAGGCCACTATCAACAACTCAGAGGCCTCACAGCGCTGGGGACAGTGGACCCTCCCTGCCAACACTCCCAAGCAAATTTATTTTACCACCGCCCCCCATAGCTGTGACTATCCAGCCAGAGCCCGCTCAGGAGTTTCCCTCAGCAAGCAAAGGGAGCAATTTTAATGTGCAAACGCAGGTCTCCTGCCAGTTCTGGCAAGAGGAGAGAAATGCTGCAGCGACTCTCAAAGCAACAAGACAAACAAGAAAGCACACGGACACAGGACAAGCCATTCCTGGCACTGGTAGGAGAGCCTGTGGGAAGACAAACAGCTAGACAGAGACGCACACCCAACTCCTGCCCCAACAAAACCTGGGAAAGCCAGACACCGGCACCCAGATGTTGGACCAAACCCAGCCCAGGGAGCCAAAAAAGCTAGTGGCAGGGGCAGGCGGGGATGCTCAAGCCTCACGCAGAGCCAGATGAGGGACCCCTGGCCACAGCGAGCCACCGCAAGGAACGAGGGAAACCTCAGGTTCCGCGACACCCCGGTTGACCGTAACTGCTTGCACTAATTGAACTCATGACAACGTCCCACACCAGGGCCTTCCCACCACACACAGACACCCCCACCATCCCACAGCACCTTCTAGCATCCTGCTCGTCTTGCTCCCTTACCACTGCTCTGCTCCAGTCCCTCGCCCTCTCCCTTCTCCTCAGTGGCTTCCTTCTCCTGTGTTTAGTTCTGCTCCTTGGGCTGAACTCCAGTCCAGGGTCCTGATCTTTGCGGAGGCATTCCCACCCTACACGTCCAGCCAAGGGAGCACCTCTCCCCACCACTAAGGGCACACACAGGGTACACAGGCACAAGGGGAAAGGCCTCACCCCTGACCGCCAGCACTTGCCACACCTGGCATCACTCTTCTCCTCCAGCCCTCAAGCATCCTTGCTTGCCATCCTCTCCCCATATGGGAGACAGGCACCTGCTGAGGCAGCCAAGGAAAAACCTCAGCACAACTAGCAACAAAGAGCAAAACAAAAACTAACTGCCAGACTCCAAAAACCCTAGACCGCCCCACGCCGTTTCGTACCAATTGCCAGAACTGCCCATCCGGCACCGACACGCCGTGCGGCATCGAGTTCCTCCTGCTTCACCCTCCGTGGGCGCTGCTCAGCTTCACTCCTTCAACCGGCAGTCATTTCCCTCTGCACAGGTCAGGACCCTGCAAGGGACAGAACACGCAGTCACCCCAAAGGGGACAAATGAACAGAAGAAGAAACCCACAGGTACAATTCACACCACACACACCCAGGCCCCAGCTCACAGCTCTCCAAGACGTGCCTGCCCAGGGTGCACCCATCCATCTGTGAGAAGGGCCTCACCCCAAGAGACAGCACTCATGGGACCTAGCATCGCGCTCCTCTTCCTCCGGCGCACTCTCCTCCCTCCTTGCCATCCTCTCCACACAGGGGAAGCAGGGACCTCCTGAGGGCACACAAGAAACGTCACTGCAAAACAAAATGGGCAAGCACAAGCAACCGCCCCGTGGGAAGACCACGCCACACCGCTCCAAGTAACATCTTACTCACTGCAGGCTCTGCTCATGCACACAGGTCCACCGAACAGGCAGAGGCCTCCCTCCAGGTGACCCAGAAGCGAGCATGGCTGCACAACCACCTGCTTCCTCCACCCGCTTCTACCTAGCGCTGGCTCTAGGTCTCTTCGCCTCAGCTCTTCTCCACTCACGCTCGACATATTAACATCACACCCAAAACAACAAGCAATTACTACACGCAACAGTATTCACGTCTCATAGTACTGACAGCAGAGACAACGCCCCCCACCCCCAGCAGCCTAGGACACCGAAAGCATAACACCCCCACTCGCACGCGAGGCACACAGGGTGCAGTCAAAGCCCACCCAAATGAGGGGATCAATTCAGTTGCAAACACACCTATCCTTCCAGCTCTGGGAAGAGCAAAGAAAGAAAGAAGAAGTGCTGCTGTGATTTTAGATATCAAAGTAGAAAGAAACACCAGTGACACACCCAGAGACATAGGACAGAGTGCAATTCCCAGAACTGAAGGAAGACCACTGGCAGCAGCAACAGCCAGGCAGAGGCGGACACGCACGCAGCCGCTCCTCTGTCCCAGCACATCCAATGCTGTCACCTGCACCCAGAAGCCAGGGGCAAACACTGAAACCCCTAATATACTCAAGGACAATTTCCAGCCTTTACAAGGAGTCAGGTCTCACCACCAAATTAAACCCAATTCAGGCTTACACCCCCTGCTCTGCAGCATCCCTAAGGGCCACAAGTCCGTGCTTCAGCATCACTTCCCAGACAGCACGGAGCTCCAGACCCCATTACGCACAAGGCGTTTCCTTCCCCACCCAAACACGACCAGGGAAAACGCAACCCAGCCTCCCACTTTAACCCAGCCCACCTTTCGGGATCCAGTTCCTCCATCTTCTACCACCACCGCAGAAGCCTCGCTTCTGTTCCTCTCCCCCACAACATTGAGGCCACTGGAAAAAAAACAAAAACCTCATCAGCCCACCGAGGGAATGCAAGGGCACCGACTCGGAGATAAGGGACGTTCCCCTCTCCAAACCCCCAGCATACATCCAGCCCCCCTATCCACTAACTCTGCTCACAAAGGCATGCCTGTGGCCAGCCTGAGGTGCATATTTACAAGCAATCAAGGACTCAGCTAACCTACACAGGGGACAGCCACCGCAGGAGAGCCCTCACCTCCAACAGGCACTACTCACCCCAGCCACAATCATGCTGCTGCTTATCCAGGCATCCTCACAGCAAGAAGTGGGAGCGGAGACGCACCGCCTGCAAAGCTACACACAAAACCTCCTAGAAACATGAAAGAACAAGTGTGGAAGAAGTGGTCAGGCAGGAAGACAAACGCATCACACTGTTGCAAGACAGCTCAGACCCACCCCAGACTCCAGCCAGGTGATGCCACAGGGGAAGAGGCCTCACACCACGCAAATCAGGAAGTCACAACAGGGCTGCCCGTTTCCTCCTGCACCATCGCTGGGACTCTTCACTTCATCTTCACAGAGTCTGCTCCACAGCCCTCAAGCCTTCAGAAGATGGCTCCTCCACACACATACAGAGACAAAGAAAAGGAAATTGCCACTATCAGCAACTCAGAGGCCTCACCGGGCTGGGGACAGTGGCCCCACCCTGCCAAGACCCCACCGGCACCCTTTCTTTTCCTTTTTTTTTTTTAAACCCCCCCCCCCCCCCATAGCTGCAAGGGTGCAGGCAGAGTCCTCCTAGGGCTTTCCCACAGCAAGCACAGCAAGCACAGGTATTCACCCCAAGTGGAAGAACAAAACACAGTCAAAGGGAACCACCGGGAGAATTGCCACCCCACACATCCAGCCAAGGGAGCACCTCAACACACTGCTATGGGCACGCACAGGGTAGGCAGACAGCAGGGGAAAGCCTCAGCCCCGAGAGCCAGCACTCACCACACCTGGCATCACGCTGCGCCTTCAGTCCTTGTGCCCCATCAGTCCTCATGCTTGCTATCCCTTTCCCAGATACAATGCAGGCACCTGCTGAGGACGCAAAAGAAAAGCCTCAGCATGAAAAACATCAAAGGGCAAAGCACGAATGTCTGAGTCTAGCAGTTAGCCCCACACTGCTCCAAGCAACCCCTTACCAACTGCAGGATCTCTCCATCCAGAGCTGCAACCCACAAGAAGCAAATACCTCGCTCCAGGTGATCACGTGAGCATGGCTTCAGGCCGTCTCCAACTCCTTCCACGCCATACCAGCTCCAGGGCTCTTCACCTCTTCCTCAGCTCTTTTCCACTCAGGACCAGACTTTGGTCATCTTGCCAAACATGTCCACACCGCCAAAAATGAACAACAGAAATTAACACTTGCAGCGCTATGCGCAGGTCTCACACCACCAACGGGACAGCATCCCCTCCCTCCCAACCAGGGGTACAACAGCAGCTTGGACTGGCCCCACTAACAAACCGCAGGGGGCTGCAGCTACACCCCTCCCAAGTGAGGGGATCAATTTACATGCAAACACAACCCTCCTTTCAGTCCTGGGAAGAACAAAGTAACAAGTGCTGCAGTGATTTTTAAGAACAGAAGTACAAAGACAGACACCAGTGACACACCCAGAGAGATGAGACATAAATGCAATTCCCAGCACTGAAAGGAGGCATGTGGCAACAGGTACAGCCAGGCAGAGACCCAATCCTCTGTCCCACCGCAACCTGGAGATCTTTGCACAGACTCAGAGCAACTCTGGGCCAAGCCAGCCCAGCCGTACACCACTCATCTCAGAGGCACTCCTGGGTGCCATGGCCCTCCGCTTGAGTAGCCCTGCCCTGGGAGCATGCAGCTCAGGACACCAACCCAGAGCAGGGACTTCCCAGCCCACCCAGACACCCCCACTCAAAACACCACCCCCGCTTGAGGTAAGTCCACCTTCCATCACACTACTCCTCCTGCTCTATCCTCCATCACCATGGCACGCCTCCACTTCTTTGCATCCATCTCCAACCCAAAGTCTCTCCACAACAGCCAGGATCCTGAAAGACAAAACAAGCCACGGAGCCCACAGGGTCAATCAAGAGCAGACTGAAAGGCAGGGGAAATCCCTCCCAAACAGCATACACACACATCCAGGCCCCACCACCCAGTGTCTCCAAGCTCCCAGAAGCCATCCCTGTGCCTTGCAACGAACTGACAAATCAAAGACAACCCCACACCGATCCAAGGAAGCTTGCACCTCCCCCGGGCTGTGACCGTGTCCCGCTCCAAGGCAGCTAAGGGCACAGGGGCAGAGGCCTCACCACAGGGAATCCAGAAGCACACACCCAGCCTCTTGCTCCCTCCATGAGTCATCAGCTCTAGGTCTCTTCATTACACTTGCTTCTCAGACCCTAGAAACTTTGGCAGAAAGGCCAACCGACCCCACCACAACCAAAAAAACCTTACAAGCAACTCCACTTCCAGTCCTCACAGCACCGAGGGCAGAACAACTCCCACCCAAAGAGTTACAGAAGCAGCTCTATTCCACCCCGCACCCCCTCCATAGGAACCAGTCATCCCCTCTATAAGTTTTCCCCCTTCCAGAGGCTTATTCCGTCTCTCCAGAGCGCTCCGATGGTCTAATCTCAGCAGCTCGTCACCATGCTTAATGAAACAACCACAGTGCTCTGGAGCCTGCCCACAGATGCACGCAGGCTGGGGGAGGGGGAAGAAGAGAGATCAAGCCCCTCACTGCTTCCCCCCACCCACAGCCCTCAGCAGAGCCTGCCAACAGGAGCTGCTGGGCATTGCACAGCCCCCGAGTTGCAGGGGGCGGGTGCTTCCCTCAAGGCTGCCCAGGCAGGGTGCTAGCTGCACGGCTGCAGCCCCAGCTCACAGGCTGCACCTGCTGGATCCAATGGTGCACCGGTTTCTGGAAGCCTGGCTGTGCTCAGAGAAGCTCAGGCTGGATGTGTTTCCAGTGCCCGGGGAGCACAAGAGTGACTCTTGAAATCAAATGACCGCTTTTTTTTTTTTTAATAAAATTAGTCATTGTTGTAGATGTTCTCTTTTTAGAACCTAACTTGGTATTTTTCTGCTTCTGAGATGACAAAACCCCTTCCTGAAAGGAGTGTTTCCAGGGGGAAAGGAGAGGGACTTCTAGTGGCAAAGGCCAGGGTTACGGGATAGGACTTGCTGCCCAAGGGGCAGGGCACCGAGCCAGGGGCAGGGCTGCAACCCGTGCCACCACTTGGTGAGTGGCCCTGCACCGGAAATAATTGCTGACGCTGTGTTAAAGTACGCACTCAAAGGGTACCTAAAAATCCTGGACTTCAATAAATACTTTTGGAATAAAAATGTAATTCCTAGCGTTTTGGGGGCTGCAGCTAGTAAACTAGCATTAAAAACAGCAGAGCTCAGGACGCCGCCCCACAACGGGACCGCTCACCCCCAGCCCCACGCGAGACGCATTTCTGCCGGGCCCCGAGACCAGCCGGCCGCAGCTGGCTCCCGGCACCCGCAGGGTCAAGCCTTCCGCCCCCGCCCCCCGGCAGGGCAGGGCAGTGCAGGCCAGGTGCGGCTGGGGCACCTCGGGCCAAGGCCCAGGGCACGCAGGGGCCGGAGCCCAGGGGAAGGCCCAGCCGGCACAGGGGACGCTCCTCGCACCCAGGCCCCGCGGCCCCCTTCTCCTCGGAGACCAGGCACCGCGGCGGAAAGACCCGCCCCGACTCGAGGCAATTAACGCGGGCAATTAACAGCACTCCCAGGCCAGGACTCGGACCGAGGGCAGGTCTCAGCCAACGGCTCCCAAAACACCCCCGGCCCCAGCAAAGCAGGGCCCCAGGCGCCCGCGGGACAGCACCCCGCGGAGCAGCGCGCCCGCCGGCTGGGAGCAGCGCAGAGAAAGCGGCGGGTTAACAACACGAAAACGAGAACGGACAAAACGCAGGAGCGCGGGGACACGGGGCAGCGCCGCCCCGGCACGGGGGACCGGGCACGCCCAGCCCGCACAGAGGGCGCGGCGCCTTCCCCGGCCCCGGCGCAGCGCAGCCCACAGCTCCCGCCTCCAGCGCCCCGAGGGCGGCCCGCCGAGCCCCGCCCCTTCCGGTCACGTGCCGCGCCCGCCAGTGCTCGGCTTTTCACGGGATGAGCGCCCCGGGCGCGCAGGGAGGCAGCTCCGCACGGGCCGCCGGGCCCCGCCGCACGAACCGGGGCCCGTGGCCGCCACCGCCCAGGCGGCACCAGCCGCACCTCGGCTTCCCGCTGCCGCGCCGGGACCCGAGGGCGGCCCGGCGGATCCCGCCCAGGCCCCCAGGAAGAGCGCTCGGACCCCAACCGCCCCCCGCTCCTGCCGCCCGCCCCGCGCACTCCGGCCCGGCCGCAGGGCAGTGCGCGCTGGGTCTGGCTCTGCCCCTGGGACGGGAGGAGGGACCGGGACTGCAAACTCTGCCCTCCCTGTCCGCCAGCGCCGTCCTCACCGCCAGGCAGGGGCCGCTGCGGCTCTCGGCGCACCCCAGCCTCGGGCAGGTACGCGGTCCCGCGGCTGCCGGACTGCGCCGGCCCGAGGCAGGTCCTACCTGTGAGGAAGCGCTAGCGCGCATCAGGCATCACCGCCGCAGGTGCCGCCTTGTCATGCGGAGCTGCGCACAGTCTTGTTCCGTGGCCGTGTGCGACAAGCACTTGTTTCCAGCACCCGTCCTGACCCCGGCTTGGCGCTAATGCCATAGCCCCCAACACCTCTGCAGGTGAGGCACCTGACCCACTCAGCCAAGAAAGAGCACCTGGCCCACGCCACACTACCCGGCACACGGCGTTAAACCCAACCCCCAGCTGTTGGCACCTGGCTCCCACCCCAGACCTTTGCTTCGGGTGTCTGCAGGACCGGGCGAGCTGGAAGGCAAAGGTGAGGGAATCTGCACCAGCGAGGGACCTGCTGCCAGTCAGACCCACCACCTCCCACCCCGCGGGGGAGAACGTGCGTGGTGCTGCACTACTGCGTGGGGGACCTTTGGGGTATGACAGGCAAGCTCAGGCTGCAGCTTGGTCTCCTGCCTCTTAGCTGCCTGGGTGGCCACTGTAGTGGGACCCGCCTTTTGCATTTCAAGGGTAACCATCGAGGGAGCCGTAGCTGCGTCATTTCTGTGCCCGCGTCGGCCTGCAAGGTTCTGAGCGCAGACTGGCCACAGCCTCCTCGGCTGAGGCCCGGCGGTAACGAGCTGTTAGTAAGAACACGAAATGGGGGAACTCAGAAACCAAAACAGGATTGCGATACTAAGGAACCAAGCAGCAGTATGGGCAGGCCTTGCTGAGCCTCAACTTTGCCAAAATGCTTTCGGCAGTGCCATGCCAGAGCCTGTCCTCGACCCGACTGCCGGCACGACCTTCCCCATTTGCCCGGGCAACAAGAACGCAACCGTGCTCAGCTCGGTCCTCGTCCTCAGGTCCGGTGCCGAAGCAGCCTCCGCTCGCTGCACGGGGCCCACGTCCATCTTTATACCCTAGCTCTGCTCACTGTGCCCTCCAGGACAGGAAGAGGCTCCCTACCTTCCTCCCTGTTATCTACACCACCAGCCAAAGGGAGCAGAGAGGTTCCTCTGCAAGATTTGAAAGGGTCACAGCAAGGTAGAGAGAAATGCTGCAAGGCTGCCTGGGGGCAGGGTCAAGGAACAGGAGGGAGGGAGGGAGAGACTCTCTGAATCACGGACCAGGATGGTGGGGGGTCCTACAGTGAAAAAGGGCAAGAACCACTGCTTTAAAAGTTGGCCAGGTAGCAGTGAGAGGGGCTTAAGAAAGGCTGTACCTGTGCTCGTGGAGGCAGGGAGGGAGAGGGCAGCAAGAGCCAAGGTAAGCAATATATAGGACTCAGGCACAGCATTCACCTGGCAAAGCTGTGCAAGTCCTGCCACTCCTGGTTTAGGAAAGAGCCGCACGTTCCCCAGCCTGGTTGCGTGGCCTTGTGCTGCTATCGCTGACCGCAAACTTTCTCCTGCCGTCCGCTTCTGAAAACGATGGGGAGCGTGCACGAACCCAAGTGTGCTTAGCGCTCCCCTCTCCTCTTAGAGCGATCTAGGGAAAAAGCTGAGAAATTATTCCAACACCTCCCTACTTGGGCACTCCTAGCAACGGCAAGGCCAGACTACCCTACTGATGAGCATCTCGCTCTGTGTCCATGCTCTGCTCTGCTCTGCTCGCTCGGAGTTAGGTGCAATCTTTCCTTGCAGGGAAGGGCCGTTCTTTTGCCGTTGTGCACCGTTGCCAACGTGACAGCTTGCTCCCCGGCAATCTCCACAGGCTGTGAAGGGACTCAAAAGAAAGAGGCAGGGGCCGGGACCCTGGGGAGGCTGCTTCTGCTGCAGCACAAAGAACAAACTGAACGCAGTGGCAACAGGCCGCTGGGGATGTCCCTGCTGCTGTCACCATGGGAGTGTGCTGCTCCTTGGTTGAACTGCTACAGGCTAGAACCAGTTTCTTCACAGGCTGGATCCAAACCACAGGCCATAGGTTTTTTGACCCCTGTTTTACCAGACCAACTGTAAGATACAGGCAACCTTTGGGGTATGACAGTACCTTTCCTCAGGATGCTGGGAAGGAACCAGGACTGAAAAAGGGGACTGGGATGCCTAAAACCTTGCTTCTGTCCGTCCAAACCGTGCTGTTGTTGCCACACAAGACATAACAAAAAATCTTGCCTCCCCCATGGTTCCTGAACCTTCCCAACACCACCACCACCACTTGCATACTTAAATCATTTGGTTTCCTTCTGTCACCTGTTTGGAAACTTCCTTTTCTTACTGGACCTGCCAGGTGCTTTGTTGGCAAAGTATATGGGAAAACAAATAATAGTAATAGTAAGAATCAGAACAGGGATAATATTAGTAGTACTAACATTACTTACAGAAATTTGCTGAACAGAAGATGCAGGTCTCATCCATGCCTCTTCCTTCCATTCCCCACCCCTCCAACTATCCTGCATGGACATACAAGAAATAAGCCCCTGGGGGGGGTCTCAACAACAGGGTGCAGTCCCACAACTGAAGCCTGTACTACAAGGCTGTTTGCTTTCTTACCACAGTCCAGAAAACCAAGGTGTCACAGCCCACATCTCCCAAGCAGTGCAGGCTGCTTACAAGGGCCTGCCAACTGCTCCAGGCAGAGTCACTGCCAGTAGCAGGTAGCGCAGCCCTGTGGGAGGCAGGGGGAGACCTGGCCAGTCCGGGGTTGCTGAACCTCCCCCTCCCTCCTAGCTCTTCCCCCAGGCACTTGGCCAAGCAGCCAAGAATGCCCCCGCCCCCAACCCTGGTCCTTTAACAATGACAGTCAACACACAAGCAGTGAAGGAGGGACATGCACCCCCTCACCCCCAATCGCTGACCAATGCACTAAGACTCTAACATGGGCCCCTGCTCATGTCCTTTTCTTTTTCGTTTCCTTGTGATAAGCTACATGTGAGACTTGACAGATTTTGTTGGAATCTGACAGGCCACACTCTGAGCGCTTCCATTGCAGCCTTCAACTTGCAGTCTGGGCTGTCAACCAGGTATCTTGGCCCCCGCTCCCATGCCACTTCCCCTGCTCAGATGGCTCAGGTTTGGACAGGGGATGTGATGTCTCACAGGTATCACCCTTTAAAGCTCAGTAGTGGGGAGCAGAACAATTTTGCTTCCCTGCGTGAGCGACATCTCCAAAGCGTTCCTCTGACAGCTGCACCTCACACATGGCACACCCCAGAAATAGTAACACACAGCTGCAAGTCTTCATTGTAAACCCGTGACCACACAGGACTTCTGTGGGGCCCTCCGTGCAACTCCTTAAACCGGTCCTCCACCACGTACAGGAGACAGGGTGGGTACCCGGGGAAAGCACCAGGGAACAGAAGCACTGGCACACAACAGCTCCTGAAATGAGCGACAAGTAAAGAGGCAGGGATGTTACGAAGATGGTGATGAGAAAGGGGAAGGAAGGCTATGGGCAGATTCCCCTCGGTGTAAACTGAAAATATGGTCAGGGCCTGACAGACCACGCTCAGTATTGCAGACTACACACCTACCAGAAGCCTAACTTAAGAACGACACGTGCTTAAGCTGGCATACAAGGAATAGGCTGTGAGCCTACACTTACATCCCAAGGAACGGCCAAAAAAAGTGGAATAAAATTCTGTTTCTCAAGACTTTAATACCAGACAAGACCAAGAGCGAGTAGCTGCTTTCTGGAACGATGGGAAACGGCAGCTACGAGCAGCAACTGGCATTTGGTTTTGTGACCCTGTTACAAGTTAAAATAGGTCTAAATGGCAGAGTCTAACAAACACAAGGCAAGGAGCGTTCCCAGGCAGGCAGGGAGAGAGATGAGCAGTGTTCCTCCCTTCCAGACTAGGAGTTTCCCCAGGGACACGGGCCCCAGCCATCTGCAGGTCCAAGCGCACAGGAAAATGGGTTCGGTCCCGTTCCCAAAGTTTCAGCAAAACGAGTCTACGTGACGCCCGTCAAACTATCGATTTAAAAAGCCCACGTAAAAATTAGGTTTTTACAAAAGCGAAACTACAAAGACCTTTGCAAAGTGGAGACAACCTCCTGTTAGCCTCCTCCTCCCTCCTGCATCTCCCCCAGCCGGTAGACTGGGCAATCTGTATTGTGGTGTGACAAGTCACTAGGTAGGCATAGCACAAAGGGTTTATTCTTATGCCTCGAGGTGTGATCAATAAAAGTGCATATTCTAGCCCTATCTCTAGCTGCTTTATCCAATTTGGAGGGTTGTAATCCTTTATACGCTAAGAGCATCACCGGCAAATGTCATAGCGTCTTCACTTCACGTACAAAAAGGGTAATTGGCAGGGACCCGGGTTTTGCATTCACCAGGGAAAAATGCAGTAAAACCCAGTATGTCACCTTAAGAACCCCGACCCAGTAACGACTCTGAAAATCATGTAAAGCTTGGCCCTACTCACAAAAGTTAAAATACTGAATAATAACGCTAACTGCATAACGCAAGACAATGCAATTTCATGGCCAGGCCACCTAAGAAAGAATTATGAAGTCTCTTCCATCTTATCGGGCTATATTCAGGATGATTTCACACAGACTCTTAGTTGTCTGGTGTGTAACGGTATGAAGCGTCTATCCTCAATTAATTAGCACGATAAATATCTCTTTTCCGACTAAGTCGCGTTTATATGCTGAAACACATTCTCCGTATGTAATAGATGTCTCCTCCTGATTTAGTATGTTTTTCCTAGCAGTCAATCGGTTTCTCGATACGTTCCAAACTGAATAACCTCTCGTTACCGAAGAAGCTAACTCGTTCGCATTAGAAATTTCTGATAACCGGTACTTGGCAGGTTTTTCCTGTCGGTTACTGTTTGGGACTCCATCTTAATTTACACAACTAAAAGAATGCTTTGAAGATGCTAAAGTAAGGGGATAAAAAGTAAAACAGCACACAGCACACGCACGCTTCAGGAGTGAAAAATCTCTCTGATACGGCTTGCCGACGCACCCAACTTACTCTACAAGGTGAAGGGAAACAGACCGCCTCTTTGTCGCCTGTTTGGCGAGAAATCATCACCTTACAGCTAATTACTGGACTTTGATTTGGTTTGGATTTGCCTGACTTGATCTTAAATACTTGTAGTAAATAAAGCCTTTCCGTCACTCCTCGAACCGAGTGTCGTGTCAATCCCTGGGCTAGTCCGGAAACCTAGGTTTTTATTTGCTGATACCCAGCGCCCCCAGATTTTCTCCTTTAAATGAGAAAAATCCAGATTTTCACCTCTAAAGGGGAACAGCATGACCAATGGTGGGTTTCTCCTTGCAGGCTGCCAGACTTCCATCCTGCAAGGTGCTCAGGGAAACAGGAGGAGGGGTCACAAAGGGGTGCTATGTGCATGTGACCATGTACACAGGTACATGCCTGCCCACAGGCTGAAGAGTGGGTCCCCACATGTAAATCAGGTGCGGCGGAAGGAGGTGAATTGAGGCCCCCATAAATGGGGAGTGACACGCAGATGATGCACCTCCAGGCAGAAGCGTAAGCAGCTGCGGGTGCATTTTACCCCATCAGAGTGTTTAAGGCAGAAACTCACACTCACCTGTTACCCGTGGTCCCTTGGATATTTCCAAGTCCCACTTCTTTCACGCTGCAGCTCCTCGCTGACACTGCTCCCATGAACAGGTGCACAAGGAGCAGTTGGAAAGAAAGGGAAGACCCACATTAGACCGTTTCATTGGAGTGAGAAGACACGCACTGTTAACCGCACCGCAGCGGATGAAATGACCCCCGTGGGCCAGCCCAGCACATTCCCGTTCAGACTTATCAAATGACCACACACACACACAAAATCACACTTTTCTACACGCACTACTACAAAAAAGGTTTCCAAATCACCATGCATTTTCCCCTCATACAACATACCCATATTTCCATATGCTTACCCCATCGCCACACGATTTTCCACAGGTCGCACAAAACAGTTCCCAAATCACCCTAAAGTTACCACACCATTTTCTAAAAATTAAATCATCATATTTCCACGCAAAACCCCTATAGTCCCAAACAAATGTCCTGTATACCTCTAGGTCCTAAATTCCACAACAAAAATCACATTTCCAAACATTTCCAGGAAAAAGTTCCCAAAGCACCACAGAACTCTCCCAAAACCACCATATTTCCCCAAACGTTTCTACAAAAAAACTTCCATATCGCCACACAAAATGACCAACCTCCCACTCAAAAAAACCCAACACCCTACCACACTGCCAGAAAAAGGGTTTTCAAATCAGGGCCAGTTTTCGACATGGAAACCACCACGTGTCCAAACACAGGTACACACGTGCCCACAGAAATTTTTCCAACCCCTGCCCACCATTTCCCTCACACAACACAAGCATATTTCCACACTTACCCAGTCACCACAAACTATTCCACACGTCCCACAACACACAAGTTCCACAAAAACGGTTCCTAAATCGCCCTAATATTACCAGACCATTTTCCACACACACAAAAAAATCACCAGATATTTCCACTCACATTTCCATGTACACCTGTGCCAGATCACCAGTTTTCCACGCAAAAAAAATCACATTTCCAAAACAGATCCTTTTTCACCACACACCATCACATCTTCCACAAAAAAGCACATTTCCACAGACACGCTCCCCAGTCCCCACAGAATTCTCCCAATACCACGTTTCCCCACACCTTTCCACCAACCCATCACCAAATTAGCACAAAATGACTCGCCTGCCACCAAACAAATCAGCACTTCCAGATAAAAAGGGGGTTCTCAAATCACCACACAGAACAAACTGTTTTCCACACAAAAGTCGCCACATGCCCTTAAAAAAGGTTTCCAAATCCCC
Source organism: Alligator mississippiensis (assembly GCF_030867095.1). Classification (NCBI taxonomy): domain Eukaryota; kingdom Metazoa; phylum Chordata; order Crocodylia; family Alligatoridae; genus Alligator; species Alligator mississippiensis. Next base: position 62,045 of record NC_081830.1, read on the forward strand.
ACACCGTTTCCCCCACACAACACAACCATATTCCCATGCACACACATTTCCACAGCTCCCACGAACATCAGTTACACAAACAGTTCCCAAATTACCCTAAAACTACCACACCACTTCTCACTGGCATAATCACCACATTTCCACAGACATCTCCACTGAGTTCATAAATCACTAGTTTTCCACACAAAAATCACATTTTCCAAGAAACAACGTCCTTTAGTACCACACACCATCACCAGGTTTTCACAACATTTTAACATTTCCACACACTCCCCAAATAAACGTCCCAAATCCCCACAGACCTCTCCCAACGTCACAAAACATCTCCAAACATTGCCACAAAAACGCCCCCAAGTCATCACAAAGGATGTCTGGTTTTCCACACGCAAACCACCACAAGCCCACACATGAGCCCACAAAAAGGGTTTCCAAATCCCCAGACCATTTTCCCCCCACAACACAGCCGTATTTCCATACAGTGAACCAATCCCCATACAATTGTCCACAGGTCCCACAACACGCCAGTCGCACAAACAGTTCCCAAATCACCCTAAAATTACCACACCACTTCCACACAAAATCACCAGATTTCCACACACATTTCCACAAGGTTCCCAAACCATCACGTTTCCACACAAAATAGCAGTATTTCCAAACAAGGCACTATATCACCACACACCATGACCAAATTCCCCCCAAACAATCACATTTCCACAATTTCCAAATACAGGTCCCAACTCCTCACACAATTCTCCCAATACCACCATATTTCACACATTTCCACAAACCACCTCCAAATCGCCACACTAAAGGACCAACTTCCCACCAAAAAGATCATCACACTGCCACAAAAAATGTCTCCCAAGCCCCCCACACAAAACAGGCAACATGAAAACCACCCGGTGCTCACACAGCTCCACGCCCCTGCTCACAGGCACATTTCCACCCCCCCCCCGGGTCCGTCCGGCGCCGGGGCCTGCCCGCCCGCACCGCGCTGCCCCGCCGCGCAACGAGGCCGCACCAGGCGCCCCAGGAGAGCGGCGGCTCCGACCCCGTGCGGGGGGCGCGGGGCGAGCAGCGCGCCCAGGGCCAAGCGGAGCGGGGCGGAGCAGCGTCCCGCCAGCTCCAGCTCGAGGAGGAAGGGGCCGAGCTGCGGCACCGCGCACAGAACACCCGCCCGCCCCCCCGTGCCCTGCCCTGCCCTGCCCGTGGCCATGGGGGATCCCGCCTGCAGCGCTGATGCCTCCGCTGGGCAAGCGGCTGCCTGACAGCCCCGAGGGTCGCGCACAGCACCCCGGTCTGCTCTGCCCCGAGCCAGCCTTGCAGACGGCCCCACACGTGCCGGCTCAGAGCTGCCCCTCGTGTCCAGAGCGCACGGCAGCGCCGGAGCCCGGGTGCTGCTGCGGAGCGTGCCCGCCACCCACCGGGCTCTGACTGACACCGGGAACCGCGTGTCCACCCCACGCCTGATAACGCTGCAGGCCCTGGCTCCCACGTGCTGCTCTAATGACGAGGCATCCTGCTTTTCCCTGATAAAAAAAAAAAAGGCAAAATCTCTGATAGATAACCCCACTAATTCTCAAATAAAAACACCAAAATGTCTGATTAAAATGAAAAGCCCCTCAACTCCCCACTCCGCCCAACCTCCTGGCCCTCAGCTCTACCAGAGGGGGCCCCCAGCTGCCAGCACTATGGGGCCAGGGACCCGTGTCCACGGCGCCCTGCCCGGCAGGAGACAGCGGCTGCTGCAGCAGACCAAAGCCCAGCTCCCCCCACCCACTGCCTGCCTGCTGCGGGCTCAGGCTGGGTGGGGGGCTCCTCACAGCTGTGCACATTCCCGAGGGGCAGCGGGAACCCGTGCCCACAATCCTGTGTGCAGGGCAGGGGCAGGCTGCCCACTGCAGACTCGGGCTCCCTCCCTGCTGCCCTCGCCCCGGGGCCTCTGCAGCCCAGCAGGTGCAACCCATTGCTTTCAGGAACAGTGGGACCACAGCCCCAGCCCACACAGCACCAGTGAGGGACACAACCGCATGCCACCGTGCACTTAGGGGACACGTTGCCCCCGCTCCCCCACCAAACCCAGCCCTGGATCACCTGTTCACCCACCTGAGTCGCATTTGGGACTGATCTTTTCCATGGGGACAAGGCTGCGGGTCAGGAGTGAGGGCAACACAAGACAAGCAGAGGCTGCGGGCTGGGAGTCAGGGGCACCAAAGCATCCCAGAAGCACGGGCTGGTGGGCAGCAGCACAGAGCACCCCCCAGCACCAGGCTCCTCCCGCACTAGCCAGAAGCACAGGGACCCCCCAGTGCCCTGCCCTGCCCTAGGACGCTGCCACGGACCTGCATGCACCCCTCACCTGGTCTGGAACACATCTCTGACACCCGTGCATCCTGGTCCCTGCTCCTTTGTAGTTCAAACCCAACCATACCATAAAGTCCCCCCTGGCTCTACGCTCAGGTGACTGGGCCTGCACTGGCAGTGTCATGTCACCCAGGGGGAAACCTGCACCCACACCCCATGGGCATGGAAGAAAAATGGTTGCACTGCCCAGGCACCTACATGAACTGCACCCCCACCCCCCCGCCCCAAGTGTTTCCCAGGAAGCTCACAGAGGGCAACACAGTGCAATTCCCTCAGCTCTGTGCCTTACCCCATATACCTTCTACCGCTGCAGACCCGAAGGCACTTTGCAAGACGCTCTGTACAGCAGTTTCAGCTTAACTCCATAGAAAAATTGCTCCTTCTTAAGGGTAACTGTGCACCCCCTTACATCACCTTCCCACATACACAGGAGGCAGTGGCTACACAGCAGAAGCACAGACAGAGGAGGAGAGAGAGGAAAAAAAGGCCCTGAGATAAACAAACAGCTTCAGGCTGAAACAAGTAAAGAGTATGGAGGCATAAAACTCTTCCCCACCTCCCTTGCAACTCTCCACGTGCAGCTGGGAAATACCGCTGGAGCCAACCTGCAGACTGTGATGGGACAAGGGATTTCACGGGAGGCCTTCAGGGGAAGGGTGGGACAGAGGCTGACAGAAACATTAGGGTCACGGGCTCCGTGGTGTTGGCCACAGGAGGACGAGAGGTTAATATGTGCTGAAGCTGCCAGAGTTCCAAGTGCTCGACACCTAATCCAGACACCGGGAGGTACAACAGCAAGTCTCTGGGTCTGAGCCACTGGTATCAGCCTGGCCCAGGGGCAGGCCATTGCTTTTGCAAGGCTCTCCTAGTAGTTGGGAAGCAACAGCTGCAGCCGCTGGAGGTGCTAGCTTTGGATGCGTCCGGTCAGAAGCCGAGGCAACTGCTGGCGCGTAGCGTTCCCTGACCGCGTACGAGGCAGGAACGCGCAGGCACCTGCTGCCAGGGCTGGCTCGGATGTTTCCGAGAGACCGGTGCGGGCCCCAAACGCTCATTTCTCAGTAGCTCACGCAGGGACCCGTTGCAGATGCGACGGATGTCGGGGGCCCTTCTACTCCGGGCCTTTTGGTTCCGAATGTCACGCTGCGCTTCCTCGCCGATAAGCTGGTTCCAAGGACAGGAGCGCAAGGACTAGCCTGTGAGAAAGGGCAGACGCACATCAGACACTTTCACGCAAGGTAAAATGCTCACGCTGTTAACCCCAGCACAGATAGCGATAAGATGACCCTGCTGCCAGCCTCGGCCATTTTCAAGGTGCCTAGGCTGAGCCGCGCTTACGCTGTTAAGCACAAGGGCCAAGGCTTTGTTCCGAGTAACCGCAGCGTGAACCTTCGCAGCTGCGACAACTAACTTGGTCAGCAAGTAAAGGAAACCGTCAAACACAATTAAACAAAGCACAAGTCCTAAAAGGAGCTAACAGACCGTACATAAATGATCCCTATATGGTATATCATAGGTTTATCTTTAGCTAGCAGTGTGGCAATTGATGTAACTAAATATACTGCATGTTATTTTCTATAATAGATATACTTTTGCCCTCCTCTGAACCCTCACAAGGTTGTCCACATCCCTCTTGAAGTGTGGCGTCCAAAACCGGACAGAGTACTCCAACTGCAGCTCGACCAATGTCGCGTAGAGGGTAAGCATCACCTCCCTGGACCTGTTTGTCCTGCACCTGCGAACACATGATAAAGTGCAGTTAGCTTTACCAATCGCTTTGTCACGTTGACAACTCACGCTCATCTCGGTATCAACGCCGACTCCGAGATCCCTTTCCGCTGCTCTGATGCTGAGAAAGCCCTCCCGCAGCCTGTAAGCGTGCCGGTGATTCCTTCTCCCTAGGTGCAGCACTTTGCACTTGTCTTTGTTCAACTGCATCCTATTCTGGTCTGCCCATTTTTCCAACCTGCCCAGGTGCCCACAGATTTGGTCCCAACCCTCTAGCGCACCGGCTCTCAAACTTTGTTTTGCACGGACCGCTTGAAAATTGCCGAGGGTCTCAGCGGACCGCTTAATCTCCGTCACCGGAAAAAAAAGTAATCAACTGCAGGGCCAAATGCAGAGATTCTCAATTGTTCTGCAACCTTTCTGAGGACCACCTACATGGAGCTTGTGGACCAGCGCTGGTCCAGAGACCACAGTTTGAGGACCTCTGCTTTAGCATGTTAACGTTACCCATAAATTTGGTATCATCTGCATATTTGGACAGAGTGCTTTCCACGCCCTCATCCAAGTGACTCACGAAGACATTAAACAGCACAGGTCCAAGGACCGAGCCTTGTCAGACTCCACTGCCCACATCTTTCCAGGTCGATACCGACCCATCCACCGCCATTCTCTGGGTATGACGCTGAGCCATTTTGCCACCAACCTGATCGTGTAATCATCTACGTGACAGCGGCTCAGTTTATTAATGACATTAGAATGAGATACCATATTGAAGGCCTTCTTAAAATGCAAGTAGATGACATCTACCTCAATTCCTGTGTGTAAGCATTTTGTGACCTGGTCATAAAAAGAAACAAGGTTAGTCAGGCAGGATCTACCTGCTATGAATATGTGCTCACTGCCCTTCAGCATCCCCCCACCTTCCAGGACTCCCACAAATGTGATCCTTAATGTTTTCAAAGGTTTTCCTCAGAATAGAAGTGAGACTAACTGGTGTCTAGTTACCCGGATCCTCCTTTCCCTTCTTAAAGGTAGGGACCGCACTGGCCCTTTTCCAGCCCTCTGGGACCTGACCCGAGTGCCACGAGTGCTCAAACAGCTGTGTCGGGGCTCTCCTATAATGCTGCCAAATCCTTTGGCACCCTTGGATGAAGATCACGTGGGTCTGCTGACTTAAACACACCCAGTCTTTCCAAGTGCCTCTTCACCAAGTTGGCACAAACACTTGGTGGGCTGGTGTCCCTTTTATGCCTGTCTAGCATCCAACTGGGAGACCTGTCCTGTTCCATGTTCAGGAATACAGAAGCAAAAAACTCACTGAAGAGCTCAACCTTGCCCCGCTCACCCCACCTATCACTATTTACCCTACTTTGTCCTGTAGGGTTCCTATGCTACCATGGCACCTTCTTTTTACTCCTTATACACCTAAAGAAAGACTTTACTTGTTTTTAATTTTTGTTGCCAGCCCAAGCTCCATTTCTGGTTCACCCTTTCTAACTGCCTCCCTGCAAGTGCAGGCCAAGTAGGTATACTCCACCTTGGTAAATCTCACATGCTTCCACTGTGTATATGCCTCTTTTTTGCCCCTAGGTTTTCCTGCATTTTGCTGTTCAGCCAGGAGGGTTTCTTGGCCCCTCTTTCCCCTCTCCTGTGCAACGGGATCATCTTCTCCTACACCTGTAGGATTGCTCCCTTTAGGAACAACTCCCATTCCTGGACTCCCATCTTACCAGTGCTCTTGTCCTTCAGCGCCTCGCTAACTAATCTCCTGACCACACTGAAGTCTAGCACTCCTACCCTACTGGTTATTTTTCCCACCCTGTGCCAGATAGTGAATCCAATCAGTGGATGGTCACTGTCCCCTAGGTTACCTCGAGTCAGTCAATTCCCTACCAGGTCATCCCCTGTCGCCAGCACCAAGTCCAGTAAGAGGTCCCTAGTGGGACCATGTACCTCCTGTGTTAGATGAACATGCTCTTTGCAACTGTTAACAAGTAATAAGCCTGCATTTACATCACAAGCAATGGCCTGAGAAAGTACAATAAGAATCTGTTTCTCCAGCCTTCAATACCAGGCAAGACCAAAGATGAGTAACTGCTTCCTGAAAAGGTGGGAAAAAAGCAGCTTAAAACACCAACTGATTTTTGGTTTTGTGAACCTTTGTAAATTAAAAATCGGTCTAGACAGCAGAGTAAAAGAAACAAAACAGGACAAGGAGCATTCCCAGGTGGGCAGGGAAAGAGATGAGCAGTGCTCTTCCCTTCCAGAGTTGCATTTTTTCCAGGGACACGGGCCCCCGCTCATTGACATCTCCCAAGTCCGCTGGAAAACGGATTCGCTCCCATTCCCAAACTTCCAGCGACGCCAATCTGCTTGACACGTATCGGAATATCCATTTAAAAAACAAAGCAAAAACCACACGTAAACATTCGATGTGAACAGAGGAAAGCTTTAAAAGACATTTGCAAAGTGGAGACAATCTGCTGTTAGCCTCCTCCTCCCTCCTGCACAGGTGAGAATCTGTATACCACACATCTCAAACTCCCCTGAAGTTGAACTGATGTCCTGCGGTGCTTCCTGAACAACAACAGGTTTTTTCATTTCTTTTTCTGCTTAAAAAATGAAAGTGTGGTGCTTTGCAACCTGCTCTCTAGACAGGTTTCAGCATCAGCATAGAAAAGGGGAGCGAGGGGCACTGGCCTTGAGGGGGGAGGGAAAACGCCATGGGCAGGGCACCAGCATATTACGGCTGCTCAGCGCCACAAATCCGTGTGGGGAGACAGCTGCAGGGAGACGGACAGTTTTACAACAGTAGTCCTCCTTCCAGATACTCTGCTCCTAAAAGCTGTTCCATATGAAACACCATGAGTAGCATGGGCAGATGTGGCCCATGGAGGGACTCAGTCTGCCCCTTGGCAGGTACCTCAATCCTGTCTTGCCCAATCACTGTCTAGCCTCTGGTGCATCCCGCTGCCTCTGGGCATGCAGCGGGGTGCGCCTGAACTGCCTCCCCAGGCTGCGCAGGCAAAGAAAGCTGCTTTCAGTTTCTGCCGCCACTGCCCCAAACCCAAGCTACTGGCAGGGACCCACACGCACAGCTCCAACTCCATCCAGCCAGTGCCCGCTCAGGACTAGGCCCGGCAGAGTGGACGAGCACCAGCCCAGCCAGAACCCGTGCACACGGCCCAAACCCCAAACTGCACGGCGCCTCCTCTACGTGTGCCCACCCACGCTGAGCAGCGGCCGTAGCTGCCAGAGGTGAACGCAAGCTCGTGCTCGGCACAAGGGGCAAGTGGCCCCACACCTTTCACAGCTACCAGGCTCTTCTGGCTGCAACCGCTACGAGCCTGAGGCTGGGCTGCCCTACGGTTCCTTTGCACAGCCGTCACGGCCCTGCCGCACGGCCCGGAAGCAGCAGCGATGGCAGTGGAGACAAGCCCCAGGGCAGCCCACGTGTAGACTCTGCGCAGCCGCAGGAAGAAGGGACCGGCCGCCGTGACGAGGAGGAGTCATGTTTCCGCCATGTCGAGCAACAGCTACTGCCGCTGCTCAGTGTGCACGGGTTGTCTGGAGCAGGGGCACAACGGGCCAGGGTTATGCACACAGGTTCCATCTGGTCAACTTTGTCCAGGGAGTCCAGAGAAGGTGCAGGGTGAGCTGGGGGTCGGGGCTTAGGCTGGGCACTGTTGGCAGTACGGGGAGGAGCCGTAGGGCACGCGGGACCTGGGCTATTCGGGATCGGCACCGCTGACCGGCCCGCTTCGCCTTCCCCAGTACCGCCTCCGTGGCCCACAGGACCAAAGAGCTGCCGGCCCCTGCCTTACGCCAACATCCTGCATATGCGCAAGACACAGGCACCACAGAGGACGGGAGAAAAGGAAAACTGAAATACATGAACACCTTAAAGCTGACAGAAGCAAACAGCAGGGGGCAAGGAAGCACCACCCCTACCCTACAACTCTCTAAAGCAAGCTGGAAAACATTGGTGCAGGCCTGCTGCACGCTGGGACAGAAGACGGGATTTCATGGGAAGCCTTCCGAGGAAGGATGAGACTAGGAGAGGCAGACAGAGGCTGTCAGGTAGGACAAGGTCACAGGGGCTGGGTGTTGCGCACATAAGGAGGAGTGGCTAACAAGTGCTGAAGACTGCAGAGATCAAAGGGCTCAACACCTCCCCCAGGCACAGGGGAAGAGAATACAAAGTCTGTGGGGTCTGGGCCCCCAGTATTCTGCAAGTCAAGGGGCAAGCCATTGCTTTTTGAGGGTGCTACCAGCAGTTGGAGGCAAGAGCTGCAGTCAGTGGAGGTGTTCCCGTTGGAGCAGGGCACGTGAATGACGTGCCTCCAGGCAGAAGCCTAGGCAACTGCTGGTGCGTTCTGTCCGCTTGGCGTGTCGAAGCAGAAACACGTACTCGCCTGTGGTGCTTTGGCTGTTTCCAAGGGACCGCCACACCCGTCTCGGTACCCAGAATGACCCTTGCAGACATGACAGCTCCTGGGGGCCCTTCTGCCCCAAGTAACACTTCTGTCACACTGCAGCTCACCACTGATATGCTGGTGCCAAGGACAGGTGCATGAGGAGAGCCTCAGAGAAAGGGCACGCCCACGTTAGACCGTTTCACACGAGTGAAAACGCACACGCCGTTAACCGCGCCGCAGTGGATAAGACGACCGCCGTGGGCCGACCCAGCACATTTCCATTAAGGGTACCCAAATCACTACACAAATATCTTCACTTACCTATACACATTCCTACAAAAAGGGTTTCCAAATCCCCAGAAAATTTCCCTGACACAACCTGACCGTATTTCCATATGCTTGCCCAATTGCCACGCAATTTTCCCACACATCCCACAACAAACCAGTCCCCTAAAAACCCTCCCAACTCACCCTAAAATTACCACACCATCTCTCTAAACACATTTCTACCAACTACTAGAGTAACCACCTTTAAATACAGAGCCACTGTGTTTTCAAGGAAAGGAGCTATCATCACACACAATTCCCAGTTTCCCACAGCAAAAAACACATTTCCACATACATCCAGAAAAAAGGTCCCAAATCCCCAGATTTCCCCCAAAGTCTCCATATTTCCCCAAACATTTCCACAGAAACGCCCCAAATCACCACACTAAATGACCAACTTCCCACCCACAAAATCACCGCACTGCCAGAAAAAGGTTCCCAACTCACGTTTCCACACAGGACACAGCCCCCACAGACACCCCCGGGTCCTGCCCCTGCCGCTGCGGAACGAGGCCGGGCCGGGCGCCCCAGGACAGCGGCGACGAGCAGCGGGGCCAGACGCAGGCGGCGCGGGGCAGCGTCCCGCCAGCACCGGCTCCGCGGCTCCCGGGCTGCGGCCCCGCGCACCCCGCACGTGCCCCGCTCCCACGCGGGTTACAAACCCAAGGTCCCCGCCCCCCCGCCGCACCAGGGTTCGAAGGAGAGCGCGCTCGGTGCTGCCCCCGGTGGCTCACGCAGGGCACTGCGGGAGGGGGGGAACGGCTCCTGAGGACGGCTCAGTGCTGCTCTCCTGTGGTCACGCCGGGCATTGCAGCCAGCCAGCGGACAAGGACAGGGACGAAAGTGGCTCCACGTGCCCTCCTGTCCCTGCAGCCGGGCGCGAAGCCGGGACACAACGGCGGGGAGGGGGCAACCGCTCAGTACTGCCGCGGGGCTCCCGTATATATTCTACACAGAGCACACGCACTGTATACACATCTGCACACGCATCCCACCTCCACGCATTTCTGTCGTGACAAGGACGTAGAATACGAATAATACCGGCAATTCTTCGTCCCCCCGCACCGGGCTCAACATGGTACTTATGTTAAAACAAGGATCCCCACTCTCCACTAGAACAGATGTCATGCAGTTCTTACTGAACAACCTTTTTTCATTTTTAATTAACTTTAAAACAGGGAAACACCATGCAAACCTTGCTAGGAACGACACACCTCAGAAAGGAGCCCACAGGCAGCATCAGATCCCATGCAGGGCACGCGGCCTGCGGCCAAAAAACCACCACCCGCCCTGCCAGCGCAAACGGAGCCGCTGAAGATCAGAGTCGGACCAATCAGCACGCAGTTGGGTCTACTCCTCCTACCAAACCCAACAGCCAATCAGACTGCGGAGAACGAGACTTCCTCCTGGACCCGCCTCCACCGGCAAAGGCCAATCAAAGCGAGGAAGGGCGGAGTCTCCAAGACCCCGCCCATACAGCTCTTCCACCCAATCGCGGCTCGCCTCAAGGCGGCCAACGGGAACACGCGCCTCTGATGCCAGACCTGCCGCGCGCTCCAGGACACGCCCCCAGCCCCGGCTCCTCTAGTGATCGCTGGCGGGAGCCGCACGCGGGACTGACCTTTTCCGTGGGGACAAGAACGGGGAGCGGGGGCTGCGGGTCAGCAGTGACGGCATCACAACACAAGCGGAGACGAAGCGCTGGGAGTCAAGGGCGTTAAAGCATCTCACTAGCATGGGCTGCGGGGGCAGCAGCAAGGGGCATCCCCAGCACCAGGCTCCTCCCCCACAAGCCAGAAGCACAGGGACCCCCAGTGCCCTGCCCCAGACATGTATGAAACCCCTCACTAGTTTGTAACCCAACTCGGACCAGTGCATCCTGGTCCCTGCTCCTTTGCATTTCAAACCCAACCGTACCATACAGTTCCCCCTGGCTCTGTGCTCAGGTGACTGCGCCTGTACAAGCAGTGTCATGTCACCCAGGGGGAAACCTGCACCCAAACCTCATGGGCTGAAGCTCAGGCATGGAAGAATGGTTGTACTGTGACCCACTCGACCGCCCGTAACAACGTGCTTCCCTGGGATCTCACAGAGGGCAACACAGAGCCATCCCCTCACCTCTAACCCTTACCCCATTCGCCTTCCACTGCTGCAGATGTGTAGGCACTTCGCATGATGCTCTGTAGAGGGGTTTCAGCTTAACTCCGTAAGTAAACAGTTCTGACTGGAGGCCTATGTACACCCTCATACACCATCTCCCAGCATACACAGGAGACAGGAGGGCTACGCAGGGCCAGCATATACAGAGGAGAACAGAAAAGGAGCACTGGGACAGACAAGCAGCTCCAAGCTGAAAAAAAGAAGGAGCGTGCAGGCAACGAAGGCTCTTTCCCACCCACCTCACAATTCTCCAGTTGCAGCTAGGAAATACTGTTGCAGCCCCACTGCACATTGTGATGGGACAAGGGTTTTCATGGGAGCCAGCATGGGAAGGCTGAGACAGAGGCTGACAGAGACAGCATGGTCATATGCCCTCCGGTGTTGGCCACAGAAGAATAAGAAGCTAATACGTGCTGATGCTGGAAGAGGTCCAAGTGCTCAACACCTAATCCAGGCACAGCAGGAAACAACAGGAAGTGTCTGGGTCTGGGCCACTAATATCAGCCTAGCCCAAGGCAGGCCATTGCTTTTGCAAGGCGCCCTAGTAGTTCAGAGGCCAGAGCTGCAGTCACTGCAGGTGGTACCTTTGGACATGTGCAAGCAAACAACGTGCATCCAGTGAGAAACCAAGGCAACTAGTGGCACGTTGTGTTCCGTGAGGGTGTCCAAGGCAGGAACACGCGCTCACTTGCTGCCGGGGTTGGCTCGGATCTTTTCAAGAGATTAGCGCAGGCCCCATAACCCTGTTTCTCTACAGCCAGCACAGGGACCCTTTGCAGACGTGTCAACTGTCGGGGGCCCTTCTACCCCAGGCATTTTGGAGCCCACTGTCACACTGAACCTCTTCACCAATAACCTGGTGCCAAGGACAGTTGCACAAGGACTAGCCTGTGAGAAAGGGCGGATCCACATCAGACACTTTCACACGATGTAAAACGCTCACACTGTTAACCATAACACGGATGACAGTAACAGGATCCTGCTCCCAGCCTCGGCCATTTTCAAGGCACCTAGACTAAGCTGCAGAAGTGCTGCTAAGCAGAAAGCTCAAAGCCTTCTTCTCACTGAACGCAGCATGAACCCCTGCAGATATGACAACTAACTTGGCCAGCAAATAAAGGAAGGGCCCGAGAGGGGAGTGGGCGGGGGCCTGACTCCTCGCCACTGCACACGCTACCAGGGAGACATGGGGGCACATGCCCCCCAGATTTGCACGTAGGGTGGTGGCAGGCCGCCCGCAGCATGCTGTATCTTCCCAGACTGCTGGCCTCTCCTGGGGTCCTCTCTGGCCCAGCAGGGCACACCCAGCATGGCAGGGCACTCCAGGGTCGGGAGCATCATTGGCACTGCTGCGAGCCCCGCACCGCAGTGGCAAGGTGACCCCTGCCCACCAGCCAGCAAGGGTGGCAGCGTGGAGTTGCGCTCCTTGGTTCCAATGAGCAGGCAGGGGGTGCCTCCCCACAGCAGCAGAGGGTTCGCAACAGTGGTAACAAGCTTTGCTCTGCCCTGCCATGATGGCCACCGGGGCACGAGGGCAAGGTGCCCAAGACCACAGCAGGCAACCCCCATTCAGCCCCCCCACCTCCCACAGGGACCAATCCAGCTGTGTAACCTGTGAAAAAGGGGAAGCCGGGCTCCAGGCTCTGCACTCCATTCAGGCCGCAGCAACCACCGCCTTCCACATCTGGCAGACAGGCTCAGGTGCTGCTGTGGGGGCAGGAGCCTGCAGATCTGGGCCCCCAGTCAACTAGTCTGGGAGCGTCGGCACGACCAAAAGGGCTGTGGGTGGAGATTGAGGGGCTCCAGGAGGAGAGGGGGGACGGACCGACTGGAGCATATCACTGATGCTCATCACCGCAAAGCCAGGCAGGGGGACAGCTCCTCCTGGACCCGCGTCCCAGTGAACAACGGGGGCAGGGGGAGCTCTGATGTTCCATGATAAGAAACCCATTCACATGCCAAGATTTATAGCTATTTAGAATTTATTTTATGATAGTGATTGAGTCACTGCTAGGATTTCCAATTTCTCTCTATATATATATATACATACACACACACACACACACACACACACACTTCATTGCAATAACAAAACAAGGAGGGTTTGGGTGGGGGTTTAATCAGAGAACTTGTGATTTTTTTTTCTAAAAGAAAACCAGCATGCCTAGTAATAAGTTACAAAAAAACGATACTTTCCAAAAATTCTGGCTATAAGCTTGCCAAATTGTCCCAATCATAAAAGTGCTGTAGTCTTGTCTCTCAAAAGACTGAATGGTACACCCGGTTTTTAATAGCCTGCATCACCGAGTAAAAAACCCTCTACGTAAAAGGGTTCCATCGTACGCAGGTGTAACTGTATAAAGGAAAGCCAGCTTCTAGCCTGCAAATCTTTTCAGTGCTAAGCAGCAACGGCCACAAATGTGGCACTGAATATGCTGAGATCGGTCATGGAAATCCTGGGTTAAACTCACTGCTAGTATCAAAAAGTTAAAAAAAATGTTCATATTTCTCCCCCATTCATACTCTCAGAAGCAATATCTGGGAATTTTTATCTGGAATGATTATACAGCAAAAGCTTTGTTAACTGCCATGAGTGGGGGGTGGGGGGAGCGAGCGTCTAAAATTTCTGGTTATCTCAGTCGGGTTTTCATCTTTTTGGAAAATCCCTGAAGAGCGGAGGGGAGGGGAGGGGAGATGGTGACAGCAGCAGTACAGGGTGGCAGGTGGCGGTGGCAGCCGCCACATGCAACCTTTCCCTCCCGCCTCCTGCGGCCAGCCAGGAACTCCCGTTAATAGTGTATTCCGGATAGAGAATGCTGGTTAACACAGCTTTTACTGTACTTGGGGGTCAAATGAGGCCCCTCAATGCAAAGCTGTATTCTGCAACTACTAAAGTACCAAGAGTCTGTATTAGTCCAGGGGAAGAGTCTTAGGGAGTCCTGAACCACCCTCACCTCTTTTTTGCTACACTACATTACACATCATTACCCCTCCTTCCACATTCTCTGAACCCAGAAACAGTTCAGTCTATCACATCAAGAGTAGCATGTCAGAAAAGATTCAGGGGAGCTGAGATGTATAGTCCAATGATGACATCCAGTGCTAATGAGGTGACTTCAGGTAAGAACAAAGGTCCCAGGCCCTGTGTTTCCCTGCTCTCTACAAAATGGGCCAGGAAATCCTTATCTCAGAGAAGTGGGCTGGAGTACAGAAATTTCAACCTACAAAATCCCCAAAGGCAAATATGTGGGATTCTGGAACTGGCCTCGAACCTGAAGGTCAGATTGCGAGGGGCCCTGGCACTGGCCCCCTAGTACTAAGTAAGTCTACGTATTCTTTGATGTATGTAGCCGCTCTGGCCAAAGGTCCCCGATTACTAACGTCCCAATAATCTGGTGTACATTTTATGGAGGAACTTGCTTTGCCTTGTCTTCTACTTCTCCAGAGACATCCTGGGTGTGACATGTGCATCTGATTATGCCGGGGTGGGCAACATATAGATCAGTGTCTGGATTTGGCCCACGGAGGGACTTTGTTTGGGCCGGGGCGGGCCCTCGGTCCTACCCGACACAGGCGTTGTCCAGCCCATGATGCAACCTGCCGTCCCCTGCCCACACAGCAGGGCTGCAGCTGGACAGCCTGTCTAGCTCTGCCCCCATCCGCCCTGCTTTCAACTTGGCGGACAGGACTATCTCCAGACTACCCAGAACCCACGAGCACAGCCCCAAACCTGGCCTGCCCTACACATGCTCCAGAGTCGTCTACCCACCGTGAGCAGCAGGAGCAATAGCAGCAGCGGCCAAGCAGAAGCTGCTACTCAGCACGAGGGAACCGTGGCCCCACACACTTCTCAGCTGCCAGAACCTTCTTGCTGCAGCTGCTCAAAGCCAATGTCCAAACTGCCCTGCAGCTCTGCTAAGCTGCCACCGCTGCCCTGGTGGGCAGCCCAGACACGGCAGTGAGAAGCCACAGGGCAGCCCAGGCGGGGACTCCTAATAGCTGCAGCAAGAAGGGCTTGGCCAGGGTGAACAAGAGGGGCCACATTTCTCCCACATGCAGTAGCAGTTTGTGCACTGCTGCTGCCACTCCTCAGCATGGGCAGGCACCCCAGAGAAAGTGCATGAAGGGCCAGGATCAGGAGCGCGCGTGCAGGTTTCAGCTGGTCCACCCTGGGCAGGGCGAGTTTGGAGTGAGCTCGGGGCAGGCCAGAGCAAGGGCTGGGACTGTGCACTATTGACAGTGGCGGGGAGAAGGCACTGGGCGCATGGGCTACAAGCTATTCAGAGTGGGCAGTGCTGATCAGCCCGCTGCAGCTCCCCAGAGCTGCCTATCTGGCCTGCAGGCCCAAATACCGGGCCGTGCTTGGCTTACAGCACTCTCCAGCATATACACAAAACAGTAATAGAACAAGGAAAGGTGGAGGAAGAAAGGGGAACTGAGACGGATAAACAGCTGAGAGAAGCAAGGAGCTGGTGAGCAAGGAAGCTTTCTCCCCACTCTCCTGCAACTGTCTGAAGGAAGCCGGGAAACAGGGGTGCAGGCCTACGGCAGACTGGGACAGAACTGGGGATTTCTTGGGAGGCCTTCAGAGGAAGGATGAGACTAGGAGAGGCTGACACAGGCTGGCAGGTAGCACAGGGTCACAGGCGCTGGGTGGCTAACAAAAGGTGAAGCCTGCAGAGATCAAAGTGCTCAACACCTCACCCAGGAACAAGGAGGAAGAATACAAAGCCTGTGAGGTCTGGGCCCCCAGGATCCTGCGAGCCAAGGGGCAGGTCAGTGCTTTTGGAGGGTGCTAACAGCAGCTTGAAGCAAGAGCTGCAGTCACTACAGGAGTTACCACTGGAGCAGGGCACATGAACGATATGCATGCAGGCAGAAGCTTAGGCAGCTGCTGGTATGTTCTGTCTGCCGAGTGTGTCAAACTAGAATCGTGTACTCGCCTGTCACCCCTGGTGCCTTGGCTGTTTCCAAGGGATCCCCGCAGGCCCCGCACACCCGCCCGAGTGCCCCGAGTGACCCTTGCAGACACGACAGCTGCTGGGGGCCCTTCTGCCCCGAGTCCCGCTTCTGTCACGCTGCAGCCCCTCGCTGGCTGTTGGAAGTTGCTGGCTCTGAGGACGGGTGCACGAGAAGTAACTGCGAGCAAGGGCAGACCCACGTTAGACAGTTTCACATGGGTGAAAACACACGCACCGTTAACCGCACCACAGTGGATCAGATGACTGCCATGGGCCAACCCAGCCCAGTTCCAGGAAGGGTTCCCAAGTCACCACACAAATCACGTCATTTTTGGTTTAACACACAGTCCTACAAAAAAAGTTTCCAAATCACCATGCACTTTCCCTCATATGACACAAGCATATTTCCATATGCTTACCCATTCACCACAGATTTTCGCACAGGTCTCACAAAACAGCAATCGCACAGAACAGTTCCCAAATCACGTTAAAATTACAGAGACATTTTTCTACGAACAAAATCACCGTATTTCCGGAGACATTTCCACAAACATTTCTGAAATAACCAGTTTTCCAGACAAAACCCCTATATTTCCAAAGAAAGGTCCTACATGCCAGAACAAAAATCACATTTCTACACATTTTGCACAAATAAGTTCCTAAATCAGTCTAAAATCACCACACCATTTCCTACTAACTCACATTTGCACAAACAGCTCCCAAATCATCAGTTTTCCACACAAAATCACCATACTTCCACAAAACTTCCATCATCGCCACGCACAATCAGGTCTTTCACAAAAAAACTCCAAACATTTCCACAAAAAAGCTCCCAAATTCCCACAAAATTCTCCCAGTACAGTATTATCCCCAACCTTTCCACAAACACATCTCCAAATTACCACAAAATTACCATCTACACACCAAAAAAAAAAAAAAAACACACCACACTTCCAGGGAAAAAAAAGGGAGGATACTCAAATCACCACACAGAACGAACCGTTTTGCACACGGAAACCACCACGTGCCCTCAAAAAGGCTTCCACATTCCCACACCATTTCCCTCACTCAGCACAAGCATATTTCCACACTTACCCAATCACCACAAGATATTCCACATGTCCTCCAACACACCCATTGCACACAGAAGTTCACAATTCACCCTAATATTACCACACCGTTTTCCACATACAAAATCAGCATATATTGTTTCCACAAACAACTCCCAAATCACCCAAATCACCATACTTTCACAAAAATTCCTTCATCACCATGCACATACAGGGCTTTCACAACCCCCCCCCCCCCAAATATTTCCACAAACAAGCTTCCAAAGCCCCACAAAACTCTCCCAGTACCATATTATCTCAAACCTTGCCACAAACACATCTCCAAATTATTATAAAACAGAACAACCAACTTCCCACCCAAATAGTCACATTTCAAAAAAAAAAAAAAGCAGCTTCTGAGATCGCCACACAAAATGGCCTGTTTTCTACAGAAAAACTGCCACGTGCCCTCCAAAACGAGTTCCAAATCCCCACAATTTCCATCACACAGCAGTATTTCCACACACTTACCCAATCACCGCTAAATACTCCACACGTCCCAGACCACACCAGCTGCACAAACAAGTTCATTAAACACCCTAATACTACACCATTTTCCACACACAAAATCACCATATTTCCACAAACAGTTCCCAAATCATCAGGTTTTTTCTCACAAAAATCACAGTATTTCCAAGAAACAAGGTCCACATGCGATCTATAAAAAATAATCACATTTCCAGATAAAGGTCCCAAATCCCCACAGGACTCTCCCAATGTCCCAATACATCCCCAAACATTTCCACAAAAACTCCTCCAAACCACCACACAAAATGACCAAGTTCCCACCAAAAACATCACGGCACTACCAAAACTCACCACACAAAGCGGCCGGTTTTCCACACACAAACCGCCACGAGCCCGCACACGTGCCACAAAAAAGGTTTCCAAATCCTCAGACGCTTCCCTTCATACAACATAACCATCTTTCCATACGCTTAACCGATCCCCACGCAGTTTTCCACAGGTCCCACAACACACCAGTCGCACCAAAAAAGTTCCTAAATCAGCCTAACATTACTACCCCGTTTTCCTTACACAAAACCACCATATTTCCACAAACGGTTTCTAAGTAACCAGTTTTGCACAGAAAACCCTGTATTTTCAAGTAAAGGCCATGTACCACCACACACAATTAACAGTGGAAAGTGTTTTGGAGGCATTTTTGTGGAAATCACCACACAAAAAGACCACATTCCCACCACAACAATCACCACACTGACAGAAAAACGCTTCCCAGCTCACCACACAACGGCCGGTTTTCCACACACAAACCTCCTCGAGCCAACGCGGCTCCACGTCACCGCACGCGGGCACCTTTCCACACGGCCCCCCATGACTCTAAAACTCGTGCCAAGCTGGGGCCTCCTCACAAAACCTGGAACGCAAAATACTGATGCCGACTGTGCAGTGCACAAGGCTGCGAGTCCAGGGCTAGGCCATCTGGGAAGAAATAACAAGGTCTCCCTTCCAGCTTATCTTACTAGATTCACGATCATTTCAAGTAGGCTCCTACCTGTCTGGTATGTAACCCTGTGAAATGTCTATCTTTGATTAATAAGGATGGCAAATATTTCTTCTGCAATCAACTCGTGTTTATGTGCAGGAACAGACACTCTCCGTTTGGGACAGGTGCCTTCTCCCGATCTAGTTTGGTCTCTGTTGTTTTCTCGTGATTTACCTCGGTTTCCAAGGACACCTGGGTTTTTCCGGGTGGTTAATCAGTTTCTAGATATGTTCCAAACTGCATAGAAATGGATAACCTCTCGTCCCTGAGGAAGGTCATTCAGTGACTTGGACGAGGGGGTAAAAAGCACCTTATTCAAATTTGCTGATGACACTAAGATGTGGGGGGATGTGGGCACGCTAGAAGGGAGGAATAGGCTGCAATGGGACCCAGACAGGTTACGGGGGTCAGCAGATGAGAACAGGATGGGTTTCAACACTGACAAGTGCAAGGTGCTGCACTTGGGGAGGAAGAGCCAGCAGGATACCTACAGGCTGGAGAACTCCCTTCCCGTCAGAGCAGAGGCAGAAGAGGATCTTGGAATCATTACTGATGCCTAAGTGAACATGGGCCGACAGTGCGGGGATGTGGTCAGGAAAACGCACCTTGTCACGCATCCGCAGCTGCATTTCGCGCAGGTCCAAGGAGGTGATCCTCCCCCTCTATGCGACACTGGTCAGGCCGCAGGTGGAGTACCGCGACCAGTTCTGGGAGCCGCACTTCAGGAGGGATGTGGACAGCATTGAGAGGGTTCAGAGGAGGGCCACCTGCATGATCAGCGGGCAGCAGGGCAGGCCCTACGAGGAGAGGCTACGGGACCTGAACCTGTTCAGCCTCCACAAGAGAAGGCTGAGGGCGGATCTAGCGGCCATTTACAAACTAGTCAGAGGGCACCAGCAGGCACCGGGGGAGTCCCCGTTCCCCCGAGCACTACCAGGAGTGACTAGAAGCAAAGGTCACAAGCTGGCAGAGAGTAGGTTGACTAGACATCAGGAGGCGCGACTTCAGTCAGGTCGGCTAGGACCTGGAACCAACTTCCAAGAGAAGCGGTGCTGGCTCTTACCCTGGCGGTCTATAAGAGGAAGTTAAATGAACACCTTGCCGGGGTCATTTGGCCCCAGTACTTTCTCCTGCTATGGCAGCGGGTCGGACTTGATGATCTGCTCAGGTTCCTTCCCACCCTACCTACTACGAAACTGTTCCACTTGGAACTGTCTGATACCAATAATGAGCAGGTTGATTAACAGGCTGTTCTTGGCAATCACTGCTGGGGACTCTCTTGATTTCTACAACTAAAAGAAGACTTTGAAGATGCTGGACAAAGGGTATAACACAGCCGGTGAAACAGCTAACAGCGCGCACTTCAACAGTGAGAAATCTGTGACACCAACGGCCGCCGTGCCCAGCTTACTGGAGAAGCTGAAGAGAAACAGACCGCCTCTTCGACGCCCGTTTGGTGAGAAATCATCACCTTATAACTAATAACTGGACTTTGCTTTGGTTCGGGCTCACTTGACTTAGAAAGGCTTCATTTACTACAAGTATTCCATCACTCATTCAACAAGGTGTGGTGCCAATCCCTAGGTTAGTCCAGAATCCTAGGTTTCTATTTGCTAAAACACTGGCTCCCCCCTGGGTCCATCTGGCGCTGGGTCCTTCCCACCCGCACCGCCACCGCAACGCACGGCCCTGCTGCACCGGCCACCCCACGAGAGCGGTGACTGTTCACGAGCGGGGCGAGTACAAGGACCAAGGGCAGGTGGCGCGGAGGAGCGTCCTGGCAGCACCAGCTCCAAGGCTCGAGGAGGAAGCGGCCAGGCTACGGCAGCGCGCACAAAAAGCCCACGCACCCTGCACGCCACTCCATGCTCTGCCCCGCACCTGCCCACGGGAGATCCCACCTGCAGCACCGCTGCCTTCGCTGGGCTAGTGTCGGCCTGGCACCCACAAGGGCCATGCACAGTACTTTCGGTCTGCTCCCCCCCGGCCCCCTCAGGGACTACCTGAACGTAGGGACGCGGAGCTACCGCTCCTGCCCGGAGCGCACAATGGCGCTGGAGCCGCGCTGCTGTTGGAGCGCTCCTGCTGCCTGCCGCGGGCACGGGGCCGACACCGGGATCCTGTCTCAGAGCAGTGCCCAGGGAGTGTGCGTACAGCCCACACTGTATTACACTGTGGGCACCCACCTCACACACGCTGCTCTACTGACCTGGAATCCTGGTTTTCCCTGATAAAAAATAGCTTATTTTCTGATAGGTAAACCTCTTTACTAATCCTCCCATAAAACCCCCAAAATCCATGATTTAAGTGAAAGGCCCCTCACTCCCCTGCACACCCTCCTCACCTCCCCAGCCCTTCCAGAGGGAGTCCCCCATTGCCGCTGCTCCTTCAGTGGAGCCAAGTCCAGCACCCCCCACCCACTGTCTGCCTGCTGCGGGCTCAGGTCGGGGGCGCCAGCTCCCTGCTGCTGCACGTACTTCCAAGGGATGGAGGGACCCATGCCCCCACATCTGTACATAATGGGCAGCAGGCTGCCAGCTGTGGGCTCCCAACATGTTGCCGTTCCCCAGGGCCTCTGCAGCCCAGCAGGTGACCCATGTCTGCAGGGAATGCCGGGGCCACGTACAGGTGTCTCACTATTCGGTGGGAAGAGGAAAACACAGATCCCTGCTGGCGCAGAGCAGAATTTTTTGCCCCTTTGTCTCCTGGCTGCAATGCCCAGCGTTAGTCACAGGGCGGCAGCACTGAGAGGCCTCCCCCCCCCCGCCCCCCGCCCATGCTCCATGCCTGGCTTGAAGGACCTGAAGCGGGGAGGACGCAGGGCCAATTTTGGTACCTGCCCTCGTCTCCCGGCCCGGGAAAAAAGCAATGGCAGCAGAGAGGAGCTCTAGGGCAACCCAGGTGCGGACTTGGGGCAGCTGCAGCAAGAATAGTGCGGCCACGCGGAAGCAGAGGGGCCAGGCAGTGGCAGCACAGACAGAGGAGGGAAAAGCAAAACAAAAACAGATGAACAGCTTATAGCTGACAGAAGCAAAGAGCAGGGGACAAAGAAGCATTCCCCCCCCTCCCCTACAACTCTAAAGGGACCTGGGGAACAGTGGTGCAGGCCTGCTGCAGACTGGGACAGGACAGGGGATCTCACAAAAGCCTTCTGAGGAAGCACCAGACTAGGAGAGGCTGACAGAAGCTCTCACGTAGGACACGGTCCCAGGGGCTGTGTGGCTAACAAGTGCTGAAGCTTGCACAGACCAAAGTGCTCAGCACCTGGTCCAGGCACAGGCAGGGAGAATACAAAATCTGTGGGGTCTGGGCCCCCAGCATCCTGCGAACCAACGTGCAGGTCACTGTTTGTGGGGGGTGCTACCAGCAGTTAGAGGCAAGAGCTGCCGTCACTGGAGGTGTTCCCGCTGGAGCAGGACACGTGGACAATGTGTGTCCAGGCAGAAACCGAGTGTCCAGTGAGCGTGTCAAAGCAGAAACACGTACTCACCTGTCGTCCGTGGGGCCTCGGCTGTTGGCGAGGCAGCGCTGCAGGCCCCGCACACCTGTCTAAGTGCCCGGAGCGACCCTTGCAGACACGACAGCTCCTGGGGGTCCTTCGGCCCCAAGCCCCAGTTTTGTGGCTGCGGCTCCTCGCTGACACGCTGGCTCCAAGGACGGGGGCACGAGGAGCAGCCTGGGAGAAAGGCCAGACTCGCGTTAGACACTTTCATGCGAGTGAAAACGCACGCACCGTTTACCGCACCGCAGGGATAAGATGACCCTCACGGACCCGGCGCAGCACATTTCCATTACGAGTTCTCACGTCACAACACAAAAGGGCTGGTTTTCCACACAAAACCACCACATGCCCTGAAAACAGGTTTCCAAATCTCCACCCCGTTTCCCTCACACAACATAACCACCACACAGTTTTCCATCGGCCCCACAACACACCAGGCACACAAAAATATTCCCGTGACCCTAAAATATCCACCCAATTTTCTTCACACAACATCACATTTCCATACACATTTTCACAAACAGTTCTCAAATCATGAGTTTTCCACACACAGTCACAATATTTTTCAAAGAGTCCTTCATCACCGCACAGAATAATCAGTTTTCAAACAAACAAAGGAACACCCCCCTAATTGCACACATTTCCACAATAAAGTTCCCAACCCCCACGGAATTGTCCCGCTGTCGCCACATTTCCACAAACGTTTCCGTACAAACGCCTCCAAAACATCACACAAAATGGCGGGTTTCTCACGAGCCCGCCCCGGTGCAGACGACGCCCCGCAACACCCTCGCCCCGCCCGCGGTACCCCGCGCCGTGGCACGAGGCCGCGTTGCGTCGGGCGCCCCCGCGGCGGGAGCGGTGAGACGGCGCAGGCGCGGGGCGATTGTTGGAGGGAGCGGCCGGGCGGCGGCTCCCCGCACAAATCCTCCCGCAGCGCTGCTGCCTCCGCGGGGCAAGCGCCGGCCGGGCAGACACGAGGGTCACGCCCGGCGGCTCGGCCTGCTCCGCCCCGGGCCCCACCCGCGCGCCTCCCTCACACGTGGGCGCTAGCACCGCCGCGCCGGGCGCTCCCGCCGTGGGGAGCGCGATCTCCCGCACGTGGTCGCCGCTACATCCGGTCGCAGAGCCGTCAGGCGCACGCGGACAGCTGAGCGGGGCCGCTGGGGATCGGAGCCGGACCAATCGGCGCACAGAAGCCCGCACACCACCCTCCAGTCCCCGGTAACCAATCAGAATGGGAACAATGAACTCAGTATCCTGGTCCCGCCTCCCCCGGCACTCCAATCAAAGCGAAGGGAGGAGTGGTCATGACTCCGCCCCAGAGGCCACTCCACCCAATCGCTGCACGCCTCATGTTGGCCAATAGGAACACGAGCGTCCAATCCTGGCTCGGCCTTGCTGCGCTCCCCGGCCCTGAATCCACATCCGTGAATCACGTGTCCGCCGCGGGCACTGCCCGACTTACGCCCCGAACGAGGGGGCCTGTGGTCGTCTTCTCTCTCTGCCTTTATCTCCTCCCTGCCTAAGCAACAGGTCCACGGCCGGAGCTGGGTTTTTTTTCTCTCTGTCTTCATGATTTGGCTGCAAAGCCCAGGTTCAAAAGAAAGGGAGCAGCATACGACACGTTTTTATTTTTTCTGGCTTGAAATCCCGGCTGCTCCGGGAGAATACATTAATATCTATATCCCGATCCCCACCTATAGAGACAGAGTGAGAGAGAGTAACAGGATCACATACAAACATATCCTTATTGGATACATGTCTTTACAGTTTCAGGTTTTTCAAAGTAAGTATGCAATAAATGACACGGTCAGGTGAATCCTGCTTTCAGTATTACCTTATTTTACACCAAAGATCCCAAACTCTCCCGTACAATTGAATTGACGTCTCGTGGTGCTTCAAACAGTCCTTCTTGGGGGCCCACGTGCACCCCCTTAGACCACCACCCAGCATGACGAGGAGACAGGGAGGCTACGCAGGCGGGAGTAGGAGAGAAAAGGGCACTGGGACAGACACAGCTTCACGCTTCAACACCAGCCTCAGAAGAGAGCCTGACAGGCCCCGCAGGGTGGGGAACGCAATCTCCCTCCCGCCCCGCCGTGGCAGTCAGAGCAGCCTGCCTCAGCGCTCCGCGACCGCTCGAGTGCCCGGGCCAGCGGAGGGCGTTCGCCTGAACCCGCCTCCGTCAGCAGAGGCCAATCAGAGCAAAGAAGGGCGGAGCGGCCCTGATCCCGCCCAAGTGGCAACTCCACCCAATCGCCTCATGTCTTAATATGGCCAATGGAAACGCGAGACTCCGATCCCCGGCCTGCCGCGCTCCCCGGGCTGGGATCAATGTCCCGGGAATCGTGTGCGCGCCCCGGGCAGCGCGAGCCCGCCTGGCCCCGGCCGAGCGAGCCACGTCTTTTTTCTTTTCTCCCTGCCTTTATCTCCCGCCTGCCTGAGCTACAGGTGCGCGGCCGGAGCCGCTTTTCGTGCTTTCGCTGCCGCGCAACCCAGATTAAAGCACAGGGAAGTAGCGCAGGGGAATATTTTCTTTTCTTTGGCTTGAAAACCCAGCTGCAGCGCGCAGGTTGGAGCGCAGGGAGGGCGGCACGGCGCCGGCTTTGTTCCGGGCCCTCATCTCCGGGCTCCAAGCGCCGCTCCAGCCCCAGGAGGGCAGCACGGAGCCGCCTTTATTTCCTCTGCCCTACAGCCGGGCTGCAGGGCCGCGGGTGGGCCACAGCACGGCAGCACGGAGCTGGCTTGTTCCCGGCGGTACCTCCGCGCTGCGATGCCCGGCGTGGCCACAGGAGGGCAGCACTCAGCAGGGATTTCCCCTCCGTGCCTTCATCTGGCGGGTGCTGCGCCCACAAGTGTATTTCTGACGCGCGCTATGGGTGCACAATGCCCCTGTTATAGATGTATGAGCTGCACTTATCACTGTAGGTCTGGACGACAACTATCTCGATTTCCCCTTCTGTAAACAGTAGTGGGTTCACTGCCAATTATGGCACCTATGCCCCACGCACACGCACACCCTTATTACACACATCGCTGTACAAATTCAATTTCCCAAAGTAAGCACACAACGATTAACACTGTCACTTCAATCCCCTCGGCTCAATATTTTACTTCATTTACAGCGATGTTCCCCACTCTCCCCTAGACTTGAAGTGATCCCTTCCGCTTCTCACTGAACAACGGGCTTTTCTTTTCTCCTTCAAAAAGGGGAAACTCCGTGGAAATCTTGCTGGCAACGACACAGGTCGGAACGGAGCCCGCCAGGCAGCACCGGTCCGGAAGCGGGGCGCGCGGCTTGGGGCAAAGGGGGACACCGCCCCCCACTTCCCCGCGGCACACGCCTGCGCCCGGCCAGCTGAACGGCTCCGTTGGGGACAGGAGTCGGACCAATCGCCACTCCTCTCACTAATCCAATACAGCCAATCAGACTGCGGATAAGGCGGGCGAGTCCTGGACCCGCCTCCTGCGGCAGCGGCTAATCAGAGGGAACAAAGACAAGGTCCGCTTAGGTCTGACCCCGCCCACACAGCCCTGTCAGCCAATCGCCGCACTCCTGATAGCGACCAAAGGAAACGCGAGACGCCGAACCGGGCTCCGTCGCGCCGGGATCCCTGTCCCGGGATCGTGTGTCCGCCCCGAGCAGCGTGAACCCGGGTTTGTTCCCGGCCCTCATCTCCGGGCTCCAAGCCCCGCTCCGTCCCCAGACGGGGAGCGCGGAGCCGGGTTGGGGGCCCGCCGCACTGCTCATCGCGGCCACAGGAGAGCTTATTCTCCACCTGCACGTGCTGGGTGCATGTCCCGACCGGACCACAGGAGGGCAGCACCGAGCCCCCGACAGAGCTCCGCCGTGCTCGGACGCAACCACAGGAGGGCAGCACTGAGCCGGGACTTTCTTCACACAGTTCGGCTGCACAGGATACCTAGTCTGTCTGTATTAACTACAGCCACTAGGAGACGGTTATACACAAGTATGACGGGTGAATATCTATATCACTATCCCCGTGTACAGAGACAGACGGATAGTAAGAGGACCACTGTGTTAAGTATGGTGTGTATTATACATACACACCCTTAATGGATACATCACTGTACAGATTCAAGTTTTTCAGAATAAGTACACAATGAATAACACCATCAATTCAACCCCATTTTCACTATTATACTATTTTACACAAGAAATCCCAAACTCCCCGCTGGCACTGAACTGCTGTCCTGTGGTGCTCTCTCAACAACAGGTTTTTCATTTCTTTTTCTCTTTAAAAAATGAATATTTGGCGTTTTGCAAGGTGGTCTCTAGAGAGGCTGCAGTATCAGTCCAGAACCAAACGGTCCTTCTTAGGGGTCCATGTGCACCACCTCCCAGCATACCGAGGAGACAGGGTGGCTACGTGAGCGGGAGGACGGAAAAGGAGCACCGGGACAGACAAACAGCTTCAAGATAAGAGAAATAAGGAGCGTGGGAGCAAGGAAAGCTCTTCCCCACTGGCTTTGCAACTCTCCCCTGGCAGCTGGGAAATAGTGGTGGAGCCATGCTACAAACTGGGATGGGACAAGGGGTTTCATGGGAGGCTTCCAGGACAAGTGGGAGTCAGAGGCAGACAGAAATATTAGGCTCACAGGCCCTGTGGTGTTAGGCACAGGAAAATGAGGCCTGTGTGAAATTAAGTTTAACCAGGTCTCTTACTTGACTAAGAGGAGAGACGAAGAGAGAAAGAGAAGAGAAAAAGATGCTGATGCTATGTGTTTCAAAATGTTCTCCAGTAAGAAAAAAACCTTTGTGCCTTGTTTTGTCTTAAGATATTAAGCTCCGTGTGCAGCTGTTAACCTCCTTCTTTCCCTTGAACCAGAAGCTGATAACTGTTCCCAAAACAGTGTTTTTTTTCTGAATAAGTAAACTGCTTGTGTGTGACAAATGAATGATCAACTTCTTTCTGTTTCTTTCAAGGTTGCTTTGTCTAAACCCTGCATCTTTTCTCGCTGTCTGAAGTATAAATACGCTTATAAACTTGTAGAGGTCAGAGTTCCTTTGAGAACCCTCCTTGTAGTCACTTGTATAGCTCTAAGTAAACCAAGACGGCTCTGCCAGTTCTGATACAACTACAACGCAAAGTTTAATGTCTTCCACACCTGTTTTGCAGCAGCCCACACAGGGACCTGTTGCAAACGTGACAGCTGTCGGGGGCCCTTAAACCCCAGGCCTGTAGGAGCCAATGGTCATGCTGAACCTCCTCTCCTACAAGCTTGTTCCAAGGACAAGCACAGAAGAACTGGCCTGTGAGAAAGGGAGGATCCACATCAGACACTTTCGCACAAGGGAAAATGCTCATACTGTTAACCATTGATCCGTTAACCATGGATGAGGGTAAGATGACCCAGCTGCCGGCCCGAGCCTGAGCCATTTTCAAGGCATCTACGCTAAGCTGGAGAAGTGCTGCAAACAGAAGGTCCAAAGCCTTGTTCTGACTGACTGCAGCATGAACCTTTGCAGATGTGACAACTAAGTTGGTCAGCAAGTAAAGGAAACGATCAAATAATTAAACAAAGCACCAGGCCTAAAAGGAGCTAAGGAAAGTCTATACATTAAAATGATCCACATATGCAACATTGTAGCTTTATCCTTAAGTAGTAGTGTCACAACCCAAAGTTGTGATTTGTTGTTTGTGTGTGCTTCGGCACCGCTAAATTATTTTTCCCGCTAAATTGCAGCTTCCTTGCACGGTGGAGTTCTTTGCTGCGGGAGAGAACCCCGGTGCAACGAGATGTTTCCCGACGATTTGTAGCTTTCTTTGCACGGTGCATTCCTTTTTGCATTTGAGAAATGCTCGGTGCAAAGAGTTCCCGCCATTTGTATTTAGATCTGCGCCACGTTATTGGCCGGCTCTAAATGTAGGCACACGCGGCGGCTAGCTATTGGCCTTGGGTAGTTTCCGCCCAAGTCGGAGAGCAAGGAAAGAAAAAACGCACCCGGAGGGAGAGAGGAGGAGACTTCACGCTGTGTGAAGCTCTCTAAGCGATGTGGACCCTTACGGACCCAACGCGCCTTTCTTAACCAGGCAACAGAGGTCTAAACAGCCTCTGGCCTCTCCCCGTTGCCGAGCGCAATCCTAGACGTATCCCTATCCTATATACCCAATTTTCGAACCCACGGAGTCTTAACAGCTCTGGGGACCTGGGAACCGAATAACAGAACCCACGGAGCTTCAGTAACTCCGAGGGAGCAACCAAGTTTCTCGTAATCCTCCAACGGGGATTCAAGCAGGAGCTGTGCCTGGAAAGCTGTCCAGCCTACACCACTAACATCTTTTGGTGTAAGTAAATAATCTTTTCATCAACCATTACGCTTCCGTGACTAATTCTAGCGTGCGTGTACCCCATTGCCCCGCGGTTTTCCCCGGCCCCGCGTGCCCGGGCTGCTGGCCACAGTCCG
Organism: Alligator mississippiensis; assembly: GCF_030867095.1. Lineage (NCBI taxonomy): Eukaryota > Metazoa > Chordata > Crocodylia > Alligatoridae > Alligator > Alligator mississippiensis. The sequence continues at coordinate 90,551 of NC_081830.1, forward strand.
CGTGCGCAATGACGGGTCCGGCTCGCCCCCGGCCCGCAGAAGTAGTAGTGGTAGCAACTGATGTAACTCAGCATGCATCTATAAATATTGGCATAGGCTGAAGGGAAATTTGGAGAACTCAACCAATTCAAGAAAACTTGCTGCCAATCTGTGCCCCCGCCTCCTGAGTTTCCCCAGCCAATGTAAGTGAGCACCTATGTTGTGTGGTTGTGGATAGGCAGCTAGACTTTGGAGTAAAGGTTTGTTCACCTGTTTCAAGGTTTAAACAAAGAAAAGGTGGGGCTATAGACTTACTTCTGCCTCTCTTATCAGCAGCCTACCCACAAGGTTACCTGTAATGTAGATAACAGGAGGCAGGGGTGGCAAGAGGGAGGGGTTTGCAGGGTGATTCCTCCCATAGGCTGTAGATAGAGTCAGTGGCTGACAGGCCACATGGAGTCTGGCAAACTATGCACCTAGCAGAAGCCTGACTTATGCATGACATGTACAAGTCATGGGTCTGGGGGGCACCCTGGCCCTCCCGTGGCCGATTGCCAAGCCAGGGGAGCACGGGGGGGGGGGGGGGGGGGGGGGGGGGGGCGGTCTGCACATCCTCCAGACAACCCAGAAGTAGTCCCTGTCTACTTCCAGGTTCGGCACCGAGCACATGGAGGGCCACCCCCCACTCCTGTGGGAAGCTCCATGCACCCCAGCATCCACAAGCCGCACTGGTACCTTGAGGTATATAGACAGAGCTTTAAAAGTTTTTTCTATTTCCGAATAAGCATCAAATCTTAAGATTCGGCCAAATTGAATCGGAGACGGTGATCCCAGTCAATGAATCGAATCGCTGTCCCCGATTTGGGCCGAATCCAAATCGGATCAGGCCCACTTTGCACTCCCCTAATGAGCAGTGCTCCTCCATCTCAGAGTTGTATTTTTCCCTAGGGACAGAGGCCCCAGCTAAATGACATCTCCCAAGTCCACAGGGAAACTGGTTCACTCCCATTCCCAAGCTTTTGCTGAGACACATCTGCACGACACCTATCAGAATTGTAATATTATAACAGCCCGCGTCTGTCTGTCCATAACGCTTTAGTCACGCTCCAATTGGCTGACAGAGAGAGGTCTCCAAGCGTGGGGGAGCGCCATCACGATTCCGAAGCTGCGCGGAGGACTGTACAGAGGGTGGCGGAGCCGAGGCCCCCGCCCAGCTCCGTGCAAGAGGCAGAACAGCGTCAGCACGGGGCGTTAGGTGACGGCACTCCATCCGAGCCCCCTCTCCCCCACCCCGCCTTACTTGACGGGCAAGTGGCTAGTACTGATTATACAAACCCACATATAAATATTACGTGTAAATAAAGGGAAACTGTAGAAGGACCTTGGCAAAGTGGAGATGACCTGCTGTTAGCCTCCTCCTCCCTCCTGCATCTCCCCCAGATGGCAGAGGTGAGAATCTGTATCTGTGCTTTGACAGGTTGCTAGGCAGGTATACAAAAAAGTGCCTGTTCTCATGCCTTGAGGTGTAATCACCGTAAGGGCAGGTTACCACCCCGTCTCTTGCCTCTTTACCCCATTTGAGCTGTTGTAATCTGTTACCTGCTAAGAGGGACTGGAGCATCACTAGGAAATGTCAACGTGATGTCATTTCATGTACAAAAGGGGTAATCAGCGGGGATCCAGGTTTTCCATTCACCAGAACTGAAAAAGACCTATGGGTTATGATCAACCACAAAATGAACATGAGCCACCAATGCAATCTTGTGGCTGGGAAAGTGCAAAACACTCTGGCATGCATCACCCGATGGCATCACGAGCAAGACCGAGGATGTCTCCCTGCCGCTCTACTCAGCATTGGTGAGGCCGCACCTAGAGGACAGCGTTCAGTTCTGGGCGCCACACTTCCAAGAGAGATGTCGAGAAGCTGCAAAGAGTCCAAAGGCGGGCCCACACAAATGATCAGAGGTCTGGAAAACAGACAATACAAAGAAAGGCTGAAGAACATGAGACTGTTCAGCCTGGAGGAGAAAACTTAGGGGGGGGGACTTGGTGGCAGCTTTTAAGTACATAAAGGCGTAAACTTCAGGGCCTAAGAGAACATCCATTATTTTTCATTAGTGACTCCAAGATAAATATGAGCCACCAATGCCAGACTGCAGTCAGCAAAGCCAACCGCACCTTGTCGTGCATACAGAGATGCATCTCAAGCCGGTCCAAAGAGGCAATACTCCCCCTCTACGCAATGTCGGTCCAGCCTCAACTGGAGTACTGGGTCCAGTTCTGGGCACCGCACTTCAAGAAGAATGCAGCCTGCCTTGAGAAGGTTCAGAGGAGGGCCACCCGCTTGGGTGGAGGGCAAAAGGGCATGCCCTATGAGGAGAGGCTGAGGGACCTGAACCTGTTCAGCCTCAGCAAGCGAAGGCTGACGGGGGATTTGGTGGCTGCCTACAAACTCGTTAGGGGAGATCAGCAGGAAATAGGAAAAGCTCTATTCTCCCCAGCAGCACCTGGGGTGATGAGGAACAATGGCCAGAAGCTGCTAGAGAACAGGCTCAGGTTAGAGATTAGGAGGCACTATTTCACTGACAGGGAAGCTGTGATCTGGAACCAACTTCCTAGGGAAGTGGTCCTTGCTCCTACCTTGGGTAAATTAAAAAAGGTTGGATGAATGGCTGTCTGGGGTCATGTGATCCCAACGTACGCTCCAACCAGTGAAGTTAGACTAGATGATCTAGTCAGGTCCCTTCTGACCCCCAACTACTACGAAACATATATTCACCAAGGCACCCCAAGGGAAGACTAGAAATAATGGTGCTAAACTGATAGAGGATTGCTTCAGCTTAGACACAAGGACAAACTTTACGGTTCGTGTCCAGAGTCTGGAACAGACTCCACTCAGACTGGTCGTGCACCTCACTGCACACACACCTCAGCAGTCTTTCCTGCCTTACAGCAGCAGGGCTGGAGCCAGTGACATCTGAGGTCTCTTCCAGCCCCTAACTTACATGAATCTATGAAGCGCCCCAGCAGCGCCAAGGGGGCTGTGGCTGGCAAGGGAGGGGCAACAGTATGGCCAAGGCAAGCGCATATCAGGACTGCTCAGTGCCACAAAGCCGTGTGAGGGGGGACACCAGCTCCTGGACCCACAATCTGGTGAAACAAGGGAGCAGGAGGCGCTCTGATATTCCATATCATATTCCACCATATTCCAACACGAAATCAAACACCAAAATGAATAGGTAGTCACAATTTCGTTTATTCTACTGATTATGGCACTAGTAGGATTCAAAATGCTTTAAAATTATGAAGACATCAATAAGACATAGTGTTCAACTCATACCTATATACATACGCACACACACAAACACACAAGCATTTTTAAATCATGGAAAAACATAGATGCTGGGGCTTTTCACCAGAGCTTTTGTGTTTTATTTTTCTTACCTGAGAAAACCAGGATCCCTCGCAATCAGTAAAGGAATTCCAACTTCACCAAAATTCTCTAACGTTGTAAAAAACTCCCAACCATAAAAGGGCTGTAGTCTTGTCTCTCAAAAGACCCAACAGTACCTAGCTCTTGATAACATGCATCGCTTAGTAAAAACCCCTCTATGGGAACGTTTCCATCGCACACAGCTGAAACTGTCTAAAGGACAATCACCTTGTAAACTGCAAGCGATTCCAGTGCCAAGCAGCAAGGGCGAGAAATGCGGCACCGGATATGCTGACATTAGCCAAGGAAATCTTGGTTTAAACTTACTGCTAGTAGCTAAAAGATTTTAAAAAATGGACATACTCCTCCCCCATTCATACTCTCGGAAGCAATATCCGGGAAGTTGTCTCCTTAATGATGATACGTAGGGGTCAAACAGCAAGCCAAAATGCCAAGTCATATTCTGTAACCACTAACTCCAACCCAAACCCTAGGCCTACCCTGGGTGTTGGGCACATAATGGTGAGCGGCCAACAAGGGCCTAAGTTTGCAGACAACAAAGTGTTCAAAAGCTGATCAGGGCACAGGGAGGGAAAATACAGAGTCTGGGCGTCCAGGCCCCATTATTCTGTGAGCCAACAGGCAGGTGATCGCTTTTGGAGGGTGCTACCAGCCACAGGCGACTGGTAGGGGGGGCAGAGAGGGGCCCGTTCCCCGACTCGGCACCGCTCAGGGCGAGGCCGTTTTCTCACTGTTCATGCTGGCAGCGTGATGGGGGGTGGAGGGGGCACGAAGCCACAGCACACAAGTATAGGAGCAGATATGAAACCTTTGTCCTGCACCATGGCCCGCCAGTAAATTGTGCCGGTCCCACACTCGCAAGGCGCCAGTCACCCCTGCTACCTGCAGTCAGAGGCAAGAGCTGCAGGCATTACCGTTGGAGCAGGGCACACGGATGATGTGCCCCCAAGTAGAAGCCTACGCGATTGCTGGTGCGTTTTGTCCGCTCAGCGTGTCAAAGCAGAAAGACCTACTCACCTGTCGCCCCTGGGACCTTAGCTGCTTCCAAGGGACGGGTGCAGGCCCCGCACACCCGTCTGGCTGCCCACAGTCACCCTGGCAGACACCACACCACACGACACGTCCCGGGGGCCCTTCTGCCCCAAGTCCCGCTCCTGTCACGCTGCGGCCCAACGCTGAGACGCTGGCTCCAAGGACGGGGGCACGAGGAGGAGCCTGCCAGAAAGGGCACACCCTCCTTAGACACTTTCACGCGAGTGAAAACGCACGCACCGCTTACCGCACCGCACTGGAGGAAATGACGCCCGTGGGCCGGCCCAGCACATTCCCATGAAGAGTGTTGAAAGAAATCCCCACGCAAAATGACCAGTTTCCCACACAAAAGCCATCACGTGCCGTCAAGAAAGGTTTCCAAATGCCCACGCCATTTCCCTCACACACCACAACCGCCTAGGCCGACATTTCCCCAATCCCCACACTCTTTTCCACAGGTCCCACAACACGCCAGTCGCATACAAAAGTTCCTAAATCCCCCTACATTATAGATACAGATATACGGAGCGGTAGATATATATAGAGATAGATATCTGGAGGTATATAGAGCTCGACATATGTAGAGCTGTAGATATATGACGCTGGAGCTATACAGAGCTGAAGAGATACTGAGCTGCATATAGATATACAGGTCTAGATATATGAAGCTGGATCTGTTCAGAGCTGGAGATCTTCAGAGCTCCACATATTGAGACCTGGAGATATTCAGGAAGGGAGATATATAGAGATGTAGATCTAGGAAGCTTGAGATGTGCGGAGCTGGAGATAGACAGGTAGATACAGAAAGCTGGAGCTATTCAGAGCTGGAGACATTTAGACCTGGAGATATGCAGAGCTGGAGATATTCAGAGAGGTAGATATATAAATATGTAGAGGTATGAATCCGGAGATATGTAGAGCTGTAGAAATAGAGAGATGTAGATATATGAAGCTGGAGATATTCAGAGCTGGAGATATATAGAGATGTAGGCCTACGAATCAGGAGATACCTAGATCTGGACATCTATAGAGATGTCGACATACGAAGCTGGAGTGATTCAAAGCTGGAGATATTCAGCGAGGTACAGATATAGAGATGGAGATCTATGAAGCTGGAGATATGAAGAGGTGGAAATATATAGACAGGTAGACATAGAAAGCTGGAGATATTGAGCGCTGCAGTTATTCAGAGCTGGAGCTATACAGAGTTGGAGATATTCCGAGGTGAAGATATTAATAGCTGGAGATATTCAGAGGTGGAAATATTGACAGAGGGAAATATTTAGACCTGTAGATATTCAGAGCTGGAGATATTCAGAGAGGTAGATACATAGAGATGTAGATATATGAAGCTAGATATCTACAGAGCTGAAGATATACTTACCTGGACACAGATATACAGGTAAATATATGAAGCTGGAGCTCTTCAAAGATGGAGATATGCAGAGAGGTAGATACATAGAGATGTAGATATATGAAGCTGTAGATAAACACAGCTGAAGAGATACCGAGCTGGATATATATATACAATATATATGTAGATACAAACACAATACACACGCACACACACACACACACACTATATACACACACAATATATATATATACACACACTCTCTATACACTATCTATCTATATATCTATCTATATAAAGACACAGTCTCTCTATATATATACACACACACACAAACACTCTCTATATATATGTACACACACTATACACACACACACTATATACACACACACAATATATATATATACACACACTCTATACACTATCTATCTAAAGACACACTCTCTCTCTCTATATATACACACACTATATATATATATATACACACACTCTATACACTATCTAAAGACACACTCTCTCTATATATACACACACACACTATATATATATATACACATATCTACACACTATATATATATATAGACACACACTATACATACACACAGACACACAGACACACAGATAGACTTATGTAGCTGGAGAGATTCAGAGCTCGAGATATTGAGGGAGGTAGATATATAGGAATGTAGATATAGGAACCTGCAGTTATACAGAACTTCAGATATTTAGACCTGGAGATATTAAGAGATACAGAGATTCAGAGCTGGAGAGATACGGAGATATATATGGGGGCGGCGCGGAGGCGATTCCCCGCGCTCTCGGGGTGCGCGGCAGGCCGCTCCCGTCTCCGTTACCTGCACCTCTTCCCGCGCAGAGGGAGCCCCGGCCGCAGCGATGCCGGGCACCGAAAGCGACGGCCCTTATTTCAGAGAGAGACAGACAGTAGCAGGGTTTCTTATGGCCTGTGCTCTCCCCGCACGGCGCACGCACATGGACACGCACCGCGCTACTGGACCCCTCTCCACGCACCGCCCGCACCACGAAGGACACTGCCGCTGCCGCTCCCGCCCGCTCGCGGACGTTTCCTGTCGCACGGCGCGGAGCCCAGGGCCGCGGGCAGAGCGCTCCGGGGCGCGGCGGCCCGAGCCCGGCACAGGCCGAGGGGAGCCGTGCCTGTCCCGCTGCAGGCGCAGCCCACCGAGCCCCGCCCCGCCCCGCTCCGCTGCGGCCGCCCTGGACCTGCGTCCCTGAGCCAGGGCCCGTGCCCTCTGCCCCGGCCGGGCCACTGCCTCCGACCCGCCCCGTGCCCGCAGCCGCCGCTGCCCCGCCCCCGCAGCCAAGCCGGTGAAAGGGGCGCTGAGGACCGGAGCCGGACCAGTCAGGGCACAGAAGCCCGCACGCTCCCCTTGCAACCGCCCACATCCCGCGCCACCGCAGCCAGGCCGGGGCCGCTTCCCGCTGTAGTGCTCCCCCGCCACGCCAGAGCCTGCCCCTGTGACGGTCCAGGCCCCCCGGCGCGGAGGAGAGGCATCTTCTCTTTGGGCTTCGGCTTAAGATGCTCAAATGCTAGGTGGGTGTAACTCAGCCGACAGGGGGAGAGTTGTATCTTATAGGCTACGTTGATCAACAGCCCCTACTTAGTCAAGTGCGTAGTTGGTTCAATGGTTAAAAGATATCCATGCCCTCCCTCCAGCCCAAGGGCCTGGGACATGTGCTGACTGTCACTGACTTAACATTTCCCTAATACTTAAAGTAATACATTTAAAAATATAATTTATTTTTTCAACTAAAAAGGGATTTTAAAACTTAAATGAAATAGGTTTGGCTCCCCCCGAACTCAGCAGCCCCTCAGGGATGACTTAGGTAGAGATGGCTGAAAGCTTACGGCCATCACATTAAACAGCCACGGGGGACGGTAGCTGGACTTAACTCACGAAAACCCAGAGACGCCAGGGGATCCACACACTCGGTCTCCTTCTTGCAAGGCAACAAGTGCCTCGTCCTGCTGCCGTGACCCAGCCCGCTAGAGAAGCAGCACCCACACCACGCCATCAGAAATAGCAAGACTTGTACTAAAGGCACAGAGAAGAAGGTCTGAAATACCTCAGCTAGAAACACACGAACAAGCTCACAAGTTTCCTGAGCATTTTATTTTTATTGGGACCATGTTTTTCTTTTGAGAAAAGGGGCAGTTGAACTTCAACAGATTATACCCAAGCACCGCACAGTTACTGTGCCTTATTTTTTAGTCCTTCAAATAAATCGAGACTGATTTTCCCACAGCGCATTGACAATTGTAAAGCGATGACTGGGAACCACCTTAGAGTCTTTTACCATTTGTAAATCCAACAGGAAATATTTGCATTGAGCAAGTAAGAACACACATCAGATCGGCAGACAGAATGAAAAAGTTTATTCCTTCATCCAGATCTCAGTAGGAAAGGAAAAGGACCAAATCTTCTCCGCGTAGAAGAGCACCAGCCACAAGGTAGACAGTTTTTAGACCATTTATTGTTGACTGTGCACATCTTAGGCCCACCTGCTTCCTACTGGTTTGACATGGACCATGCCAACTACCTTGAGGATCATTTGGACAGAGGACAAAATCTTCGTCCCCGTGGAGCTGGAGATTAACACTTTCAAACACCCGCAGAGCCTTAATTTACAGACGCAAACAAATTGCACCATAAACAGCCTCAAATTGGCCCTGCAAGCTACAGCCTAAGCAAGCTACAGCCAAGCCACAAACAGAACCGAGCACAAACCTGTGTTCCTACACTAACACCGAGAACCGCTCAACAACCCAACCAAGAACGCCCTACACGCTGCCTTCAGTCACACCTATTCTGATCCACCGCTTCACTGGCAAAGCCAAACGGCCTGCGAAACCCGTGACAGCTGCATATCAATACACACAACTAGCACAACGCCTCAGCCTCCTTGCACACAACCTGCAAAACCCCTGACTGCTGCATATCGATATGCACGACTAGCACAAAGCCTCAACCTCCCTGCACACAATCGGGGCCAACCCAAGACTGAATGCACGGTGCAACTTGAAGCGTGTGGCTGCTTGCTCCTCCTGGGTGTGTGAAAGTGTAGATGCACTCAACAGCCTCCATCTGTCCTTCTCTGAGCAGACATTAAACATTCCCCTTCCTCCTGCCCACCCCGACCCACACTTCTTGTTCCCCAGCTTTCTTCTGCTGCTTCTGTTCCTTCTTCTCCAGCTGCCCTTCGGGGACCTGCAAGAGTACACAAAACAGAAGTGGGGTCAGCTAGCAATGAATTGCACACCCCTGTAAAAGACTGTAGCTCTCAGTGCCCATTGTACACTCGAGCTTGATGTCGTTTAAAACCAAGGGGGATGTGACATACCTCCTGTTAAGTAAATGACAAATACCCCCAGTCTTTACAGAAACTCTCTTACTTTTGCCTCCGGGTTGCCTGGCATGGTTTTCTGCCCCGGTTATCAGTTAACTGCTATTAGTTTGCCGTCTTCTCTGCTTCCCCTTATGGGGGCAGAAAGAAGGAGCGAAATGGGATGTCAGTCAGCATGGTGGAAGATGCGTCTGCAGAACCCAACTTCTCCCCCTCTTTTACCCTTACCTGGACCTGCGGCCGCTGTCCTCTGTCCGCGGAGATGGGGGAGGCAGACATCCGGGCCAGCCAGAAGCTGCGTGCGAAGGCCAGGGCTCTGGACAGAACTGCTAGGGCGGCACCAGGAACGGTGACCGCCAACACCAGAAACCCTGCTTACAGGGCGGCGCTCCCGGCACACAGCTGGCTGCTGGGGCATGAAGCCCAGAGAAAACCTGAAAAGACCTAAATGCCAGCTGACAGGTACCTCAGGCGGTCTTGACCAGGGGTCAAAATTGCCCCATTCCTGGAGGACATAAGGGCCACAACTTCAGCCTCGTGTCACTGAAGCCACAGAGCCCAAAGGACTAAACAAAGCCTCCTCCTCCCCCAGGGTCAGAGCGAGTGGGGGGCGCAGCCCTGTTGACAGGGTGCGGGGAGAGGCCCTCTCAACAGTGCCAGGAGCAGCAGAACAGAGGAGCAGAGACCTGGACCTGAGTTACAGGGAGGTCACGATGCCTTGGGGTGCCAGCGCACTGCAACCTTCCCTGTAGCCCGTGGGTATCGTCTCTGGCCAACCTCACCCACTGGAACAAGACCCAGAAAATCAAGGGGACCTGGACCCTGCTTACAGGCTGCAGGCCGGGGCCAGGGGCGCAGGAGAACGGCTGGCCAAGTGCCAGGGCACTTGTCTCCAGGGACTCGGGTATGGGATACAGAGCCTGCCCCCAGGACGGATGGCAGGAAGTCTTCGTGTGAGCTACCAAGTGGGCAAAGGACCATGCTGGCCACCCAAGAAGGGCCCAAGACCCGTACCCTGAGAGACAGGGAGGTCACTGGGGGGGTGGCCTAATGCTCCCCGAAGCCAGAAGTCACAGAAATCTATGCCGGTGCTTAACCCCCTAGGTACAGAGGTGGAAGAATAAGGCTATGTGGACACATCTCGCCCCTTTCCAGCACTGGGAAGAAAATAAAGTACGCTGCAGCGATTTTAACAACAAAAAGAAAATAACAAACGCTTTCATTCCCAGGCGCTCCTCTCTCTCGCTTGCCACACTCTGACAAGGAAGAGTGTTCCCAGGCCGGAAAGCAGCTCCGTGCTGCAAACTGCTTGTCCTCGAGCCTTACCCTGCAAAATCCTCCTCCGCTCCCAGGAGGCAAGACGGCTAAGACCGGCACCCTCCTTACAGGGTACGGCCCGCCTGGCCAGCCAGATCGCCCATAAGCGAGGCCTTCCTTACAGGGAGGGCCCTCAGCCAGCCGAAGGACAGAGCTGTCCCCAAAAGGCACATGGAGACCTGGACCCTGCTTACAGGGTGGTCCACAGCTCTGCAGAACCTAGCCCTCCACCAAGAGACACGGGACTCGCACCCTCCTTACAGGGCCCGGCCCGTCTGACCAGCCAGACTGCCCACAAGGTTCAAAAGGGACATGCCCAGAGCCCTGCCTACAGGGCGGGCCAACAGCCAGCCAAAGGACAGAGCTGTCCCCAAAAGCACACTGAGACCTGGACCCTCCTTACAGGGTGGTCCACAGCTCTGCAGACCCTGGCCGTCCTACAGGATGCCTGGGACTCGCCCCCTCGTTACAGGGTGGCCCAGGGGTCTGGATGTGGAGTACCAGGCACAGATGCAGGATGAAGGACAGATGCCTGGACTCAGAGAACGGTGAGGAGACCACAGATTTCAACCCAGCCACGGGAAGGTCATCAGGCTCTGGGATGTGAAGAGTTTGCTGTCACTCCACGAGACCCGGCTCCTGTCTGCAAGGCCCTCCTGCTGCACAACGCGGCAGACTGCGCCGTGTCTCTCAGCCCAGCGGAAGGCGGCTATGCCCACCCTGCTTACAGGGGCACCTCTCCGGCTGGCTGGCTATGGCAGGGGACTTGGACTCCCAATTACGGGATGTCCAGCGCTACACATGGTCAAATTGCCTGTTGTTCTCACGTGTTAGGAGGCAGCACGCACCCCGCGTACAGGAGGCTGCACCATTGGCAGCCAGCTGGCCTGGACCCTGATTACAGGGCGGCTGCGATGCACAAGACCACCAACCAGATCCACGGCCTTTAGAAGAGGCGGCGGTGACACACGCCTTGCTTACAGGGTTGTCCACCTTCCACCCGACTGCTGCAGAAGTGCAACGGCTTCAAGGGCTGAGACCCATTTCTGAGTTACAGAGAGCTCGCCCAAAGGCTCACACATGCAAAAAGTGGCTAATACATGACTGAGACCTGAAGACAGGGAGATCATTCTGTCCAGAGTCCCTTCCCTTCGCACCCCGTTTTGCTGGCTTTTTGCCCGTCACGGCTTGCCTGCGGCTTGTCCTTCCGACACCTGCAAAAACAAAGAAGAAAAATCTAAGAACCCAGCTCCCACAACAATTCAGGGAGACACAGCCTGGGCGTAAGGCATGGAGCGAGAGACTGGGACAGGAAGATGTAACGTCTCCCTGTTTGGTCCTTCCCTGTAACCCCCGTTGATCCATCTTCTGTTTGACAGAGAGAAGCAGAAATCTCTTTGTTCAGCTTCCAAAGACTGGGTCAGTAGGAAATGGAAAGTCATGGGCCACGAGCCTACAGACCCAACTTGTGCCATGGCACAAGACAGCAGCACAAGGCACCTGGAATCCTACTGACAGGACGGCGCCCCCCCACCCCAATCGCTGGCTTCTGTGGCACAAAGTCAACCGAACAACGGTTGCTCAGGTGGTGCAGTTCAAGAAAGCAAGCAGCCGCACACCTGGAGGACAACGGGCACAAACTACAGCTTTCCTGACAGAGAAGTCAGAGCTCTCAAAGGACCCAATAAAGGTTCCAAAGCTCCGTGCTCAGCTGGGGGATGTAACGCAAGCCCAGATAACAGCAGCGAGCGGGCGAGGAAGCATCTGCTCACCTGCAGCTGGAACAGACTTGAACCCGAGTGACAGCACGCTCACAACGTCCGCTGTCCTAAAGAGCTCCCCGTCTTGGAAAGGGAAGGGGAAGAGGACATGCCTCTGGTTTACGGGATCCTCGCTACTCCACCGAAAACTTATCCACACATGACCACGTCAGGAGCTAGGACACAAATCCTGCTTAGAAGGAAGTGCCAGCGATCCAGCCATCTGAGGCCCACTGATCCCAAGGTCTACAGCTTGGTGATGGAACCAAAAAACATTTTGAAAAGTCACCACATCAAAACTCCCTTACCTTTGCTGGGCTGGCATGGTTTTCTTCCCTCCTTGTAGGTGGATTCCTGCTGGTCTGCCATTTTCTCTGCTTGGGCCTGTAATAAACAGAGACGGAGACCGCATTTAACTCACCACCTCGGAGAATGGGTCTGTGGGCCGCAACTTGTCTCCCTCTCTTACCTGGACCTGCGGCCGCTGTCCTCTGTCCGCGGAGATGGGGGAGGCAGACATCCGGGCCAGCCAGAAGCTGCGTGCGATGGGCCAGGACTCTGGACAGAACTGCTAGGGCGGCACCATGAGCGGTGACCGCCAACACCAGAAACCCTGCTTACAGGGCGGCGCTCCCGGCACACAGCTGGCTGCTGGGGCATGAAGCCCAGAGAAAACCTGAAAAGACCTGAATGCCAGCTGACAGGTACCTCAGGCGGTCTTGACCAGGGGTCAAAATTGCCCCATTCCTGGAGGACATAAGGGCCACAACTTCAGCCTCGTGTCACTGAAGCCACAGAGCCCAAAGGACTAAACAAAGCCTCCTCCTCCCCCAGGGTCAGAGCGAGTGGGGGGCGCAGCCCTGTTGACAGGGTGCGGGGAGAGGCCCTCTCAACAGTGCCAGGAGCAGCAGAACAGAGGAGCAGAGACCTGGATCTGAGTTACAGGGAGGTCACGATGCCTCGGGGTGCCAGCGCACTGCAACCTTCCCTGTAGCCCGTGGGTATCATCTCTGGCCAACCTCACCCACTGGAACAAGACCCAGAAAATCAAGGGGACCTGGACCCTGCTTACAGGCTGCAGGCCGGGGCCAGGGGCGCAGGAGAACGGCTGGCCAAGTGCCAGGGCACTTGTCTCCAGGGACTCGGGTACGGGATACAGAGCCTGCCCCCAGGACGGATGGCAGGAAGTCTTCGTGTGAGCTACCAAGTGGGCAAAGGACCATGCTGGCCACCCAAGAGGGGCCCAAGACCCGTACCCTGAGAGACAGGGAGGTCACTGGGGGGGGTGGCCTAATGCTCCCCGAAGCCAGAAGTCACAGAAATCTATGCCGGTGCTTAACCCCCTAGGTACAGAGGTGGAAGAATAAGGCTATGTGGACACATCTCGCCCCTTTCCAGCACTGGGAAGAAAATAAAGTACGCTGCAGCGATTTTAACAACAAAAAGAAAATAATAAACGCTTTCATTCCCAGGCGCTCCTCTCTCTCGCTCGCCACACACTGACAAGGAAGAGTGTTCCCAGGCCGGAAAGCAGCTCCGTGCTGCAAACTGCTTGTCCTCGAGCCTTACCCTGCAAAATCCTCCTCCGCTCCCAGGAGGCAAGACGGCTAAGACCGGCACCCTCCTTTCAGGGTACGGCCTGCCTGGCCAGCCAGATCGCACACAGGCGAGGGCTTCCTTACAGGGAGGGCCCTCAGCCAGCCGAAGGACAGAGCTGTCCCCAAAAGGCACATTGAGACCTGGACCCTGCTTACAGGGTGGTCCACAGCTCTGCAGAACCTAGCCCTCCACCAAGAGACACGGGACTCGCACCCTCCTTACAGGGCACGGCCCGTCTGGCCAGCCAGACTGCCCACAAGGTTCAAAAGGGACATGCCCAGAGCCCTGCTTACAGGGCGGGCCCTCAGGCTAGCCAAAGGAAAGATCTCTCACCAAAGGCACATGGATGCCCAGACCCTGCTTACAGGGTGGTTTCACTGCTTTGCATAACCTAGTCCTCCACCAAGAGACGCGGGACTCACACCCTCGTTACAGGGCAGTCCAGGGGTCCGGACATGGAGTACCAGGCACTGATGCAGGACAAGGGACAGATGCCTGGACACAGGGAAAGGTGAGGAGGCCACAGGCTTCAACCCAGCCACGGGAAGGTCATCAGGCTCCGGGGTCTAAAAAGTTTGCTATCACCAACGAGACCCGGCTCCTGTCTGCAAGGCTGTCCTGCTGCACAATGCGGCAGGCTGCTCCGTCTCTCTCCAGCCAGCGGTAGGTGGCTATGCCCACCCTGCTTACAGGGGCACCTCTCCAACTGGCTAGCAATAGCAATGGACTTGGACTCCCAATTACGGGATGTCCAGCGCTACACACGTTATCGCCTGTCCTCGCATGTTAGGAGGCAACACTCACCCCGCTTATAGGAGGCTGCAGTATTGGCAGTCATGTTTGGCAGCTGGCCTGCACCCCGATTACAGGGCGGCTGCTCCGCACAAGACCACCAGCCAGATCCATGGATTTACAAACGAGGTAGGGGTGACACACACCTTGCTTACAGGGTTGTCCACCTTCCACCTGACTGCTACAGAAGTGTAACAGCTTCAAGGGCAGAGATCCATCTCTGAGTTACAGAGAGCTCGCCCAAAGGCTCACGCAGCCAAAATTTGGCTGAGACATGATTGAGACCTAAAGGCAGGGAGGTCACTCTGTCCAGAGTCCCTTTCCTTCTCACCCTGTTTCTCTGCCTGGCTTTTCTCCTACCTCGCCTCTTCCCCGCTGCTTCTCCTTCTGGTTCTCCCGAGGCCTGCAAGAACAGAGACCGAGACCGGCTGTAAGCGAACAGAGCCAGAGTACACATCCAGCAGCTTGAATTTCTAATACACTTACCATCCTCCAGAAACCTGCAACTTTCCCCGTAACCCATGGGCAATGCCTCTGGCCAACCTCACAGCGTAGCCTCAGATGAGCAGTAATAAAGCCAGGAAACCTGGACCCCCCTCCCAGACCAGGGACACAGGAAATCCCACCATCCCAAGCCCCCGATGCTCATGAATCCCCGGGGTGTACCACTTAGTGGTGGAGCCCAAGGAGCAGACACTGTGTCAAAATTCTCTTACCTGTGCCTCCTGTTAGGCTGGCCTCGTTTTCCGCCTTCCCGGTCAGCTCGCTCCGACCCATCTGCCATCTTGTCTGCTTGCCCTTCTGGGGATGACGTGCAGACCCCCAAAGGGGACCTGCTTTGCAGGATTCGGGGCTGCAGCCTCAGGTGGCCAGGCCAGTCTCCAACACTCGACTCCCGGAGAGCCAAGTCAAGCGACATCTGCCACCAATCCCTTTCAGCAAGGGACTCAGCATCCTGGGTGGCCAGCCCGGAGGCCCTCAGCACGCAGTGGTTGCAAGGGAACCACTGCAGAAATGAAAGGGGGCAGCGGGCGGGGAAACTTGGATGTGAAATAACAGGACAGGAGAGAAGAGAAACAGTGCAGAGGGGGAGCAGGAACTTGGAGATGAAAGGCACCAGGCAGATCAATTTTATTTGTCCATTAAATAGCAGGCCAGCTCACACCTGCTTTTGTGTTGTCTTCTCTGCTGGTTGTCTTTGGCGGCACCCCGTGTGCTCGTGCTTCCCCATGGGATGGCCTTGAGAGGGCACAAGCCCCCTCAAGTGACCACCAGTGCTTAACCGCCCACAGAGCTAGGCAGCACCACACCGTAGCTCGGGCTTGGGGGTGTGAAAAGACTGTCAGTGCTTGACCCGTTTGCGAGCAGGGCAGCACCACACCGCAGCTCGGCAAGATGACCCCGAGAGCAGACAGCGGCGACCTCCAGGCCTTTGCCCACTGCAGCCCCAAGTGATGCCTTAAGGAGGGGCCGCGGGCCAAGCCCTAGGGACCCGGCCCACGGCCCCCCCCGAAAGGCCTTAAGTGAGAAGTACAGGGGTTCAGACCAGACCCACAGCCAACCTGAATGGTATCTTAAGGGAGGACAGCGGGGGCCTACGGACCTGGCCGCTGCCCCCCGCAAATGACACCATCAGGAAGGACTGCGGGGGCCCTCCGGCCCTCCCCACTGTGGACCCCAGTGACGTCTTAAGGGAGGACCGCGGGCAGAGACAAACCGCCCCTGCCCACCGCTCCCCCAAATGATGCCTCAAGGGGGCAGCGGAGCTGGCTACGGACCTGAGCCTCCGCCCCCCAAATGACAGCCTTAAGGGAAAGCTGCGGCCGAGGCCGGGGACCTCGCCCACTGCCCCCCAAATGGCGTCTTAAGGGAAGGAACGGAAACCTGCAAGCCCGGCCGCTGCCCACCCCGCGGGTCACCGGTGCTTGACAGGGACTACAAGCCACGCAGCACCCACGTGGCTCGGGACGTCACTCCCCACAGCCTGACACACCCCCGGGCCTGCAGAGGGGCCGTAGGTCCCCAACTGCAGCCCCCCCCACGTCCCCCCGCTCCCACCGACGCTCGAGCACACAGGGTGCAAGGAGCTCTACAGCTGGGCCTCACCTCCCCGGGGCGCCGCCTCTTCAGGGCTCTTCTGGGGTTACCGCTCCCCGCCGCTGGCCAGCTCTACCAGCTCTTCTCAGCCCCGCTCCCCTGCCGCGGCAGGGACCCGCCGCTCCCGCCTCTTCAGGGCGCTTCTGGGGTTACCGCTCCCCCCCGCTGGCCAGCTCTACCAGCTCTTCTCTGCCCGCCGCCGTCGTCCGCGCGCGCGGCACGCGGCCTTTTATCGCTGCTGGAGGCCCCGCCCCCGATGGCGGACCAATAGGAAAGCTCGGGGGGGTCACTTCCCCCCTCAGCGCCACTTTGCCACCTTGTCTCTAAGGCAGGGCGCGCAAGCCTTCCTCCTGCCGTCTCCTGATTGGCGGGGAGGGAAACGCCTCCGCCAATCGGCGGGCGCCAGCCGGCTCAAGCCGCCCAGCGCGCCGCCACGTGGGCCGTTCGGCGGGGACAGGCCTCGTGCCGGGCCCCTCGGGCGTGGGGGCAGGGCGACACCCGCGCGGGGCCTTGTCCCTGCAACAGGGCGGGCGGGGGGGGGCCTCGTAGCGCGGCGGCGGCGGCGGCGGCGGCGGGGCGGGGCGGGAGGAGCAGGCGAGACGAGCCCTCGTGCGGGCGGGATGGGTCGTGTGGAGACAGCAGGGCGTGGACTAGATGACCGCGCGCGAGACCCCTGCCCTTCAGCCCAGCCCGGGAATGACGCGGGAGCGGGCTGAGGAAAGGACCGGGCTGTCCCCGAGGCGCTGGGATCTAGTCACGTTCCCGCCAACCGCCCGGCCTGGCCCCGCCCCTTCTCCTCAGCGCCGAGGGTGCGCGGGCGGGAAACGCAGCCTGAGCCCCCCCCCGCGGCGCCATGTTACCAGCGCCCGCTCTCCCCGCACTGCCACACTCCTTCACACCACCTCCCCCGCTCCGGCCAGGGCCGGGCACACCACACCCAGCACCCGACCCTCACACATTTCCACACCCACTTCCTTCAGGAGCCCACAACGGCTCCACTTCCCACAGAAAAAAATCCGCTCAACATGACTGAGTCCCCGCCTCGCACACCTGGCCGCGAAAACACTCCCGACCAGCGCGCGGTGCTGCGCGTGGAAAGAAGTCGCCACCTCACCACACGCTTTGTGTCTCACCACACCATTTTCCACAGAAGTGTCGCCGTATCTCCACAGACTTGCACAAGGGGGGGGGGGGAGCCATAATCCAGTTTCTCACAGAAATATCATACGTCCCCCCAAAAGTTGACAAATCACCACAAACAAATCACCACAGCGGTCCTCACAAAACCCTCGCCACAGCCCCAGTCCCCGAAGCGTCACACCATCTTCCCACTGAGGACAGACTTTTTTGTGGGGATTTTTGTTGGTTAGAAATGGGGCAAGTTGCCAGGCCCCGGGCTTTTGTCTCCCCTCTGCCAGCAAGGGGGCAGGGAACATCTCCAGCCTCCAGCCGCGCGTCGCTGAGGGGCTGCCGTCCCCGAGACTCGTGCGAGGGGCACGCCTGTCCCGGAGCCGCGCGGCCCGCGATGGAGCCGAGGGCTGCGGGGCCAGGGCCGTTGTGAGGGGAGCCGAGCTGAAAGAGGCCTGAGGGCTCTTTTGGGGGAGAGCAGGCAGGCCGCGGGGCACAAGGAGCTGAGGGTTGGGACGGGACGGGGGGCATCGACAGAAGTGGGGGGTTTGTGCGAGGAGTGCAGGACTGGAGCAGTGTGGGCTGAGGCAGGACTGAGGGGCACCACTGAAAAAATGAGGTCCCGAGGGTTGGGAGCGAGGGACACCGGTGAGACGGGGGGGGCTGTGGGCCGCGAGTGAGGGGCGCCACTGGAAAACACGGGGGCTGAAGCACAGACGGGCACTCCTGGCTTCTCCAGAGCGCAGGCTTTGAGACCAGGCGTGCGAGCGTTTGCTGCCGAGCACTGCAACGCAGACGTCTATACACTATCTATCTATCTATCTATCTATCTATCTATCTAAAGACACACTCTCTCTCTATACATACACACACACACGAACACTCTCTCTCTCTATATATATGTACACACACACACTATACACACACACACTATATATATATTTATACAGATTATACAGACAGACATAAACACAAATAGATTTATGTAGCTGGAGATATTCAGAGCTGGAAATACTGACAGCTGGAGGTATTCAGAGCTCGAGATATTGAGGGAGGTAGATATATAGGAATGTAGATATAGGAACCTGCAGTTATACAGAACTTCAGATATTTAGACCTGGAGATATTAAGAGATACAGAGATTCAGAGCTGCAGATATATGGAGATGCAGCTATATGAAACTGGAGATAGTCACAGCTGGAGATATTCAGAGCTGGATATATGGAGAGCTGGAGATAGGTAGACATGGAGATATTCACAGGGGTAGACATATAGAGATGCAGAGAGATGAAGCTGGAGATCTTGATCTCTGGAGAGATGCAGAGCTCAAGATATTGAGAGCTGGAGATATTGAGAGCTGGAAGGATTTAGAAGAGGAGATATTCAGAGCTGGACATATTCAGAGAGGAGATCTATAGAGATGTCGATATTTCAAGCTGGAGATATGCAGAGCTGAAAATAGACAGATCGGGCTGGATATATATATACAGCTGGATATAGGAAGCTGGAGATATTCAGAGATGTAAATATAGAGAGAGGTAGATATATGAAACTGGAGATAGTCACAGCTGGAGAAATCCAGTGCTGGAGAGACACAGAGCGGTAGACATAGAGAGATTGACATATATGAAGCTGGAGACATACACAGCTGGAAATATAGAGATCTAGAAATCTATTGAGCTAGAGATGTTTAGAGCTGGTGTTATACAGAGCTGGAGGGATGCAGACCTGCACATACATGGAGCTGGAAATATAGAGACTTACATCTATTTAGAGCTGGACATATCTGGGGCTGCGGAGATATCTAGATGGAGATAGCAGGATATGGAGATGCAGCGAGGTAGACCTATTTACAGCTAGAGATAGAGCGAGCTAGAGACCTACAGAGATGGAGATATATGGAGCTGGATATACGTGGAGATGGAGATATACAGAGGGAGACAAATCTGGAGCAGGAGATATATGGAGATGCAGATATACAGAGCTGTGGATAGACAGACGGAGCTGGAGGTTGCAGAGAGGAAAGTGCTCAGCGCCTCAGCCAGGCACAGGGAGGGAGACTACAAAGTCTGTGGCATGTGCGGCCCCAGTACCCTGCCAGCCCACGTGCAGCTCATTGTTTTGGGAGGGTGCTGCCAGCAGGAGAGGCAAGAGCTGGCAAGACTGGATGTGTTAGCGCTAGAGCAGGGCACGTGGTGATGTGCATCCAGGCACAAGCTCAGCGTCCGCTCAGCATGTCAAAGCAGAAACACGTACTCACCTCTCGCCCCTGGGGCCTTGGCTACTTCCAAGGGACGGCTGCAGGCCCCGCACACCCGTCCGACTGCCCAGAGTGACCCTTGCACACACGACACGACACGACACGTCCCGGGGGCCCTTCTGCCCCAAGTCCCACTCCTGTCACGCTGCGGCCCCTCGCTGAGACGCTGGCTCCAAGGACGGGGGCACGAGGAGGAGCCTGCCAGAAAGGGCACACCCTCCTTAGACACTTTCACGCGAGTGAAAACGCACGCACCGCTTACCGCACCGCACTGGAGGAAATGACGCCCGTGGGCCGGCCCAGCACATTCCCATGAAGAGTGTTGAAAGAAATCCCCATGCAAAATGACCAGTTTCCCACACAAAAGCCATCACGTGCCGTCAAGAAAGGTTTCCAAATGCCCACACCATTTCCCTCACACACTAGAACTGCATAGGCCGACATTTCCCCAATCCCCACACTCTTTTCCACAGGTCCCACAACACGCCAGTCGCATACAAAAGTTCCTAAATCCCCCTACAATAGATATACAGATATACGGAGCAGTAGATATATAGAGATGTAGACATATGTATCTGGAGTTATATAAAGCTCAACATATGTAGAGATGTAGATATATGAAGCTGGAGCTATACAGGGCTGAAGATATACTGAGCTGCATATAGATATATAGAGGTCTATATATATGAAGCTGGATCTATCCAGAGCTAGAGATCTTCAGAGCTCCAGATATTGACACCTGGAGATATTCAGGAAGCTAGATATATAGAGATGTAGATCTAGGAAGCTGGAGATGTGCAGAGCTGGACATATATAGACAGGTAGATACAGAAAGCTGGAGATATTCAGAACAGGAGATCTTGATAGCTGGAGATATTTAGACCTTATGATATGCAGAGCTGGAGATATTCAGAGAGGTAGATATAGAAATATGTCGAGGTATGAATCTGGAGATATGTAGAGCTGTAGAAATAGAGAGATGTAGATATATGAAGCTGGAGATATTCAGAGCTGGACATATATAGAGATGTAGGCCTATGACCCAGGCGATACCTAGATCTGGACATCTATAGAGATGTTGACATATGAAGCTGGAGTTATTCAAAGCTGGAGATATTCAGCGAGGTACAGATATAGAGATGGAGATCTATGAAGCTGGAGATATGAAAAGGTGGAAATATATAGACAGGTAGACATAGAAAGCTGGAGATATTGAGCGCTGCAGTTATTCAGAGCTGGAGCTATACAGAGTTGGAGATATTCCGAGGTGAAGATATTAATAGCTGGAGATATTCAGAGGTGGATATATTGATAGATGGAGATATTTAGAGCTGGAGATATTCAGAGAGGTAGATACATAGAGATGTAGATATATGAAGATAGATATATACAGAGCTGAAGATATAATGACCTGGGCACATATATACAGGTAGATATATGAAGCTGGAGCTCTTCAAAGATGGAGATATGCAGAGAGGTAGATACATAGAGATGTACATATATGAAGCGGTAGATAAAAACAGCTGAAGATATACCGAGCTGGATATAGATAGACAATATATATGTATATACAAACACAATACATACACACACACACACACACACTATATACACACACACAATATATATATACACACACACACTCTCTATACACTATCTATGTATATATCTATCTATCTATATAAAGACACTCTCTCTATATATATACACACACAAACACTCTCTATATATGTACACACACACTATAGACAAACACACACTATACACACACACTATATATACACACACATATCTAGAAACAAGATAGATAGATAGATAGATAGATAGATAGATAGATAGATAGATAGATATACACACACTATACATACACACAGACACACATACACCGAGAGATTTATGTAGCTGGAGATATTCAGAGCTGGACATACTGACAGCTGGAGATATGCAGAGCTGGAGATATTCAGAGAGGTAGATATAGAAATATGTCGAGGTATGAATCTGGAGATATGTAGAGCTGTAGAAATAGAGAGATGTAGATATATGAAGCTGGAGATATTCAGAGCTGGACGTATATAGAGATGTAGGCCTATGAATCAGGAGCTACCTAGACCTGGACATCTATAGAGATGTTGAGTACGAAGCTGGAGTTATTCAAAGCTGGAGATATTCAGCAAGGTACAGATATAGAGATGGAGATCTATGAAGCTGGAGATATGAAGAGGTGGAAATATATAGACAGGTAGACATAGAAAGCTGGAGATATTGAGCGCTGCAGTTATTCAGAGCTGGAGCTATACAGAGTTGGAGATATTCTGAGGTGAAGATATTAATAGCTGGAGATATTCACAGGTGGAACTATTGACAGATGGAAATATTTAGACCTGGAGATATTCAGAGCTGGAGATATTCAGAGAGGTAGATACATGAAGATAGATATATACAGAGCTGAAGATATAGTGACCTGGGCACTTATATACACTTAGATATATGAAGCTGGAGCTCTTCAAAGATGGAGATATGCAGAGAGGTAGATACATAGAGATGTAGATATATGAAGCGGTAGATAAACACAGCTGAAGATATACCGAGCTGGATATAGATAGACAATATATATGTATATACAAACACAATACATACATACACACACACACACACAGACACACACACACACACTATATACACACACACAATATATATATATATATACACACACACACTCTCTATATATGTACACACACACTATAGACAAACACACACTATACACACACACTATATATACACACACATATCTAGAAACAAGATAGATAGATAGATAGATAGATAGATAGATAGATAGATAGATATACACACACTATACATACACACAGACACACATACACCGAGAGATTTATGTAGCTGGAGATATTCAGAGCTGGACATACTGACAGCTGGAGATATGCAGAGAGGTAGATATAGAAATATGTAGAGGTATGAATCTGGAGATATGTAGAGCTGTAGAAATAGAGAGATGTAGATATATGAAGCTGGAGATATTCAGAGCTGGACGTATATAGAGATGTAGGCCTATGAATCAGGAGATACCTAGATCTGGACATCTATAGAGATGTCGAGTACGAAGCTGGAGTTATTCAAAGCTGGAGATATTCAGCAAGGTACAGATATAGAGATGGAGATCTATGAAGCTGGAGATATGAAGAGGTGGAAATATATAGACAGGTAGACATAGAAAGCTGGAGATATTGAGCGCTGCAGTTATTCAGAGCTGGACCTATACAGAGTTGGAGATATTCCGAGGTGAAGATATTAATAGCTGGAGATATTCAGAGGTGGAAATATTGACAGATGGAAATATTTAGACCTGGAGATATTCAGAGCTGGAGATATTCAGAGAGGTAGATACATAGAGATGTAGATATATGAAGCTGTAGATAAACACAGCTGAAGATATACCGAGCTGGATATATATATACAATATATATGTAGATACAAACACAATACACACACACACACACACACTATATACAGACACACAATATATATATATACACACACTCTCTATACACTATCTATCTATCTATCTATCTATCTATCTATCTATCTATCTATCTATATAAAGACACTCTCTATACATACACACACACACAAAAACACTCTCTCTCTCTATATATGTACACACACACACTAAACACACACTATATATATATATACACATATCTACACACTATATATATATATATATATATATATATATATATATATATATATATACACACTCACACACACTATACATACACACAGACACACAGATAGACAGATGTAGCTGGAGATATTCAGAGCTGGAAATACTGACAGCTGGAGAGATTCGGAGCTCGAGATATTGAGGGAGGTAGATATATAGGAATGTAGATATAGGAACCTGCAGTTATACAGAACTTCAGATATTTAGACCTGGAGATATTAAGAGATACAGAGATTCAGAGCTGCAGATATATGGAGATGCAGCTATATGAAACTGGAGATAGTCACAGCTGGAGATATTCAGAGCTGGATATATGGAGAGCTGGAGATAGGTAGACATGGAGATATTCACAGGGGTAGACATATAGAGATGCAGAGAGATGAAGCTGGAGATCTTGATCTCTGGAGAGATGCAGAGCTCAAGATATTGAGAGCTGGAGATATTGAGAGCTGGAAGGATTTAGAAGAGGAGATATTCAGAGCTGGACATATTCAGAGAAGTAGATCTATAGAGATGTCGATATTTCAAGCTGGAGATATGCAGAGCTGTAAATATACAGAGCTGGATATATATATATATATATGTGTATATACAGGTGGATATATGAAGCTGGAGATATTCAGAGATGTAAATATAGAGAGAGGTAGCTATATGAAACTGGAGATAGTCACAGCTGGAGATATTCAGTGCTGGAGGTACACAGAGCGGTAGACATATAGAGATTGACATAGATGAAGCTGGAGACATACACAGCTGGAAATATAGAGATCTAGAAACATATTGAGCTAGAGATGTTTAGAGCTGGTGTTATACAGAGCTGGAGGTATGAAGACCATATATCTTGACTTCAGAAAAGCCTTTGATCTGGTTTCCCACGCTCACCTCTTAGAGAAGCTGGCCAATTGTCGCCTTGGGTCCTCCACGATCCATTGGCTGGAAAATTGGCTCCGGGGTCAGACCCAGAGGGTAGTCATTGATGGAAGTCACTCATCGTGGTGTCCTGTGACCAGTGGGGTCCCCCAGGGCTCTGTCCTTGGACCCATACTGTTCAACATCTTCATTAATGATGTGGACACTGGAGTCAGAAGCGGACTGGCCAAGTTCGCCGATGACACCAAACTTTGGGGCAAAGCATCCACACCAGAAGACAGGCGGGCGATCCAGGCTGACCTGGACAGGCTCAGCAAGTGGGCGGGCGAGAATCTGATGGTGTTCAACGCCGATAAATGCAAGGTTCTCCACCTTGGGAAGAAAAACCCGCAGCATCCTTATAGGCTCGGCAGTGCTATGTTGGCTAGCACTATGGAAGAAAGAGACTTGGGGGTCATCACTGACCACAAGATGAACATGAGCCTGCAATGTGATGCTGCGGCTAGTAAAGCGACCAAAACGCTGGCTTGCATCCATAGATGCTTCTCAAGCAAATCCTGCGACATCGTTCTCCCCCTGTACTCGGCCCTAGTGAGGCCGCAGCTGGAGTACTGCGTCCAGTTTTGGGCTCCACAATTCAAAAAGGACGTGGAGAAGCTTGAGAGAGTCCAGAGGAGAGCCACGCGCACGATCAGAGCTCAGGGAAGCAGACCCTACCATGACAGGCTGAGAGCCCTGGGGCTCTTTAGCCTGGAAAAGCGCAGGCTCAGGGGTGATCTGGTGGCCGCCTACAAGTCTATCAGGGGTGACCACCAGTATCTGGAGGAACGTTTGTTCCCCAGAGCGCCCCAAGGGATGACGACTAGGTCGAACGGTCATAAACTACTACAAGACCGTTTCAGGCTGGACATAAGGAAGAATTTCTTTACTGTCCGAGCCCCCAAGGTCTAGAACAGCCTGCCACCGGAGGTGGTTCAAGCGCCTTCATTGAACACCTTCAAGATGAAACTGGATGCTCATCTTGCTGGGATCCTATGACCCCAGCCGACTTCCTGCCCTTCCTTTGGGCAGGGGGCTGGACTCGATGATCTTCCGAGGTCCCTTCCAGCCCGAATGTCTATGAATCTATGACACTCACCCCCCACAACCGCCACGAGCCCGCCCACGTGCCGGCACAGCCCCGCTCGCCGGCCCCGGTGCAGACGACGCCCCTCCCCCCCCATCACCCCTCCCCCCGCCCCCGGCACCCCGGAGGGGGCCCCCCCGCGCCCCCCGCCGTGGCACGAGACCGGGCTGGGCCTGGCGCCTCGGCGGGCGGGCGGGCGCGGGGGAGGGAGCGGCGACACGGCGCAGGCGCGGGGCGAGCGGCGGAGGAGCGGCCGGGCGGCGGCACCGCGCACAAAGCCGCTCGCGGCACCGCTGCCTCCCTCCGCCGTGTCCGGGCCGGCAACAGCTGCAGTGCGCGGCGTGCCCACAGGAGAGCAGCACTGAGCCGTGCTCAGGAGCCGCCCGCCCCTCCCCGCTGCAGTGCCCGGCCTCAGCCACCGCGGGGCAGCACCGAGCGCGCTCTCGTTCTCCGCCTTCCAGCCCCGGCTGCGGCGCCGGGGGAAGCGCAGGACGGCGGCCCCGACAGCAGCGTGTCCTTGTTCACGCCCCCGCCCCCCGCCCCAGTACTGTCCAGGGCCGCACACCGTACCTAGGGGATGTGTTGAAATCCAGCCATTAATATCTAGCAATATGCAGACGTACTGCTGTGTGAACACCTCCATCCGTTTCCCTGTTGGGGAGATGGACGGCCACAGACAGACACTAGTAGGATGGCTACGTTGGTTATGGGGTGTATTCTGCACGCACACGCACACATCCCTGTCACAGCCCCGCGCGGGAGGCGTGCTTGCCCCTCGCCGCGCTCACGCTGCGGCCCCCGGCTCCCACCCTGCTCGGGGCACGCGCCGGCCGCAGAGACAAGCGGCCGAACGTCGCCGCCGGGGATCGGAGCTGGACCAATCGGCACACAAAGGAGTGCCGACACCCCCATTCCCATGAGCCAAGCCCAATCCGAGCAAGAAGGGCGAGCTCCTGGACCCGCCTCCTCAGACAGAGGCCAATCAGAGCGAAGTAGGGCGGAGCGGCACGGACCTTACCCCCAAAAGCAGCCAATCGCCGCTCTCCTGACAGGAACCAATGGGAACACGAGCCTCCGATCCCGGCCCCGCTGCGCTCCCCGGCCCTGAAGCCATGTCCGTGACTCGCGTGTCCGTCCCGAGCGGCGCGGCGCGGCGCGGCGCCGCCTGCCCCGCCCGCCGGCCCTGCCCGAGTGACCCCCGAGCCAGCGAGCGAAACTTGTGTTCTTCTTCTCTGTCTCCCTTGACCTCCCGCCTGCCCGAGCTGGAGGCGCGGCGCCCCGAGCCGCTGTCCCTCTCTCTGCCCTCCTCTCTCCTCTGGAAACCTCGTGTTGAATCGTAGGGCACTAGCACAGGGCAGGGTTTTCTTTTCTCTGCCTTTAAAGCCCGGCTGCTCCGCGCAGGGTGGCTGCCGCGCAGGGAGGGCGGCACGGAGCCGGCCTCGTTCCGCGGCTCTCCGCACCGCTTTCCACACAAGTATCACCATGTCGCCACAGGCACTTGCAGGAGAAGTTGGGGGACAAAAGCAACAATCAAGTTGCCCACAGAAATCTCTTTTCCCCCCAAAAGTTCCCAACTGGCCTCCGATAATCAGCACAACTGTCCTCCCAAAACACTCACCACAGTCCCACACAGCATCACACTGTTTTCCAAGTGAGAAGACATTGGTTCTGGGGATTCTTTTCTGGTTCGAGACCGTGTTTATTGAAATGTGTGTGTTTGCATTCTTCCAGCTCTCTCCACGCCAGCACGGGAGTCTCCCCGCGCCCTCCCCGCTGCTCCCCGCCGGTCCCCGCGCCCTGCGCAGGCCTGTGCCAGGGACTCGGGCAGGGAACACAGTGCCTGCCCCCAAGAAGGAGGGCAGTAACCCCGCGTGCCTGGTCCCACGTGACGGAAAGAACAGCCCAGCCCCCCCCCCTCCCCCCCCCACACACACACAAGAGGGGGGGGTCTCCCCTCCGCAATGCCCGGTGCGGCCACAGGAGGGCGGCTCTGAGCCGGGTTTGCCTTCATACGCAGGAGGAGACCACTCCCTGCTCAGAGCCGCCCTCCTGTGGCCGCGCCGGGCATTGCGGCGGGGAGACCCGGGCGGGCACCCCAGCCGGCTCGGCGCCGCCCGCCTGGGGCTGGAGCGGGGCTTGGAGCCCGGAGAAAGCGACCCGGAACGAAGCCGGCCCCGTGCCGCCCTCCCTGCGCGGAGCAAGCGGGGTTTCAAGGCCGAGAAAATCACATGGAGGTGACAGGGAGGCTGCCCAGGCGGCAGGCGGAGAGAAAAGGGGCCCCGGGACAATCAAACAGCTTCACGCTGCAACCCCCACCGCAGACCAGAGCCCGACAGGCCCCGCGCCCTGGGAACGCGGCGTCCCGCACCACCCGCACGTCGCCAGAACATGCCGCCGCAGCTCTCCGGCCCCGCCCGGGTGTGCGGGGCTGCACCGGCACGTGGGCTCCGGGCGCAGCGGGTCCGGAACAGGAGACACAACGAGCCGACCGGGGCCGCTGAGGATCCGACTTGGGCCAATCGGCGCACAGAAGCCTGCGCACCCCACCATGGCCCGGCAGCCAATCAGACTGCGACGGGGGCGGGGTGCCTTGGACCCGCCCCTTCCTGGCAAGAGCCAATGAGAGCGAGGACGGGCGGGGCGACGCTAACCCCGCCCATGCGGCCACTCCACCCAATCGCCTCACGTCTCAAGTTGGCCAATGAAAAGGCGCGCCTCCGATCCCGGCCCGGAATGAATGTCCGTGACTCGTGTGTCTGTCCCGGCCGCGCTCACTGCTCTGGGGACGCCCCGAGCGAGCGAGCGAGCGAGGCCTTTTTTCCTCCTCTCTCTCCGCCTTTCCCGCCCGGCTGCAACGTGCTGCAAGAGCCACAGCTGCTTGCCTCTCTCTCTCTCTCGACCCTTGTCGCCTGGCTGCAATGCCGCTTTGCAGGACGCGACGGCAGCACCGGGCCTGGTTTTATTTGTGCGGCTGAGTTTCTGGCTGCCGTGCCCAGCGCGGAGCTCCGGTCTGGGCCAGTTTTGTGACGTGCCAGGGTCCCCGGACCCCGAAGCCCCGGTAGAAACGCGCCGGCGGCGCCGCCCTTTTCCCCCCTTCTCCGCCCTCCTCTCCTGCCTGCAATGCGGAGAGCGACCCACAGGAGGGCAGCACTGAGGCATTCCTTTAATACACGGCACCACAGGAGGGCAGCACCGAGCAGCGCCGCTCCTCGTGGCTACAGTGCGCGGAGCGCACCACAGGAGGGCAGCACTGAGGCATTCCTTTAATACACGGCACCACAGGAGGGCAGCACCGAGCAGCGCCGCTCCTCGTGGCTGCAGGGCGCGGAGCGCACCACAGGAGGGCAGCACTGAGGCATTCCTTTAATACACGGCACCACAGGAGGGCAGCACCGAGCAGCGCCGCTCCTCGTGGCTGCAGGGCGCGGAGCGCACCACAGGAGGGCAGCACTGAGGCATTCCTTTAATACACGGCACCACAGGAGGGCAGCACCGAGCATCGCCGCTCCTCGTGGCTGCAGTGCGCAGAGCGCACCACAGGAGGGCAGCACTGAGGCATTCCTTTAATACACGGCACCACAGGAGGGCAGCACCGAGCAGCGCCGCTCCTCGTGGCTGCAGTGCGCGGAGCGCACCACAGGAGGGCAGCACTGACCCGGATTTGTCTTAACACTGAGGCAGAGACCAACGCCGGGCTCAGAGCCGCCCTCCTGTGGCCGCGCCGGGCATTGCGGCGGGGAGACCCGGGCGGGCACCACAGCCGGCTCGGCGCCGCCCTTCGGGGGCTGGAGCGGCGCTTGGAGCCCGGAGATACCGACCCGGAACGAAGCCGGCTCCGTGCCGCCCTCTCTCCACGGACCGGGTGGGGTTGAAAGGCCGAAAAAATCACATGGAGGAGACAGGGAGGCTGCCCAGGCGGCGGGCGGAGAGAAAAGGGGCCTCGCCACAGACAGACAGCTTCACGCTTCCAAACCCTGCGCAGAACAGAGCCCGACAGGCCCCGCGCCCCGGGAACGCAGCGTCCCGCACCACCCGCCGAGCTCGCCACAACATCCCGCCGCAGCTCTGCGGCACGGCCCGGGCGTGCGGGGCGGCAGCGGGACGTGGGCTCCGGGCACAGCCGACCCGGCCGCGGGAGAACA
This sequence comes from Alligator mississippiensis, assembly GCF_030867095.1. Taxonomy (NCBI): domain Eukaryota; kingdom Metazoa; phylum Chordata; order Crocodylia; family Alligatoridae; genus Alligator; species Alligator mississippiensis. The sequence goes on from NC_081830.1 coordinate 120,581, forward strand.
GCCGGCGGAGCGGGGCCGCTGAGGATCCGAGTCGGACCAATCGGAACACAGACACGCGCACAGCGCCCACCATTCCCTGCTAGCCAATCAGAATGAGACCGGGGGTGAGGGCGTTCTGTTGGGCCCGCCTCCTCGTGCCAAAGCAATGAGAGGGAAGAAGGGCGGAGCGGCCCTGACCCCGCCCATGCGGCCACTCCACCCAATCGCCTCACGTCTCAAGGTGGCCAATGAAAAGGCGGGCCTGCGATCCCGGCCAGGAACGAACGTCCGTGACTCGTGTGTCTGTCCCGGCTGCGCTCACTGCTCTAGTGACGCCCCGAGCGAGCGAGCGAGCGAGCGCGGCCTTGTTTCCTCCTCTCTCTCCGCCTTTCCCGCCCGGCTGCAACGTGCTGCAAGACCCACAGCTGCTTGCCTCTCTCTCTCGACCCTTGTCGCCCGGCTGCAATGCCGCTCTGCAGCACGCGACAGCAGCACCGTGCGCTCTCTGCCCTGATTGGTCCACCTAGGGTCGGGTGCGCGCTGCAAGGTGCTGGCTGCGGGAGCGGTGCTGGCGGGGAGCGGGCGGGCGGGCGGGCCAGTGCTGGGGCCACCGACAGCTAGGGCCTCTTCTGGGTAGACAAGGGCTTATGGCAGCTCTCCGGCCCCGCCCGGGTGTGCGGGGCTGCACCGGGACGTGGGCTCCGGGCGCAGCGGGCCCGGAACCGTAGACACAACGAGCCGACCGGGGCCGCTGAGGATCCGAGTTGGACCAATCGGCGCACAGAAGCCTGCACACCCCCACCGTGGCCCGGCAGCCAATCAGACTGCGACGGGGGCGGGGTGCCTTGGACCCGCCCCATTCCTGGCAAGAGCCAATGAGAGCGAAGAAGGGCGGGGCGACGCTAACCCCGCCCGTGCGGCCACTCCACCCAATCGCCTCATGTCTCAAGTTGGCCAATGAAAAGGCGCGCCTCCGATCCCGGCCCGGAATGAATGTCCGTGACTCGTGTGTCTGTCCCGGCCGCGCTCACTGCTCTGGGGACGCCCCGAGCGAGCGAGCGAGCGAGCGAGGACTTCTTTCCTCCGCGCTCTCCGCCTTTCCCGCCCGGCTGCAACGTGCTCGAAGACCCACGGCCCGGCGGCATCGACCTGCTTGCTCCGTTTCGGCCCTTGTCGCCCGGCTCCAATGCCGCTGTGCGGCACGGCACGGCACGGCACGGCACGGCAGCACCGGGCCTGGTTGGATTTCTCCGGCTGAATTTCCTGGCTGCCGTGCCCAGTGCGAAGCTCCGGCCCGGGGCACTGGGCCCATTTTTTGACGTGCCAGGATCCCCAGCCGCGAAACCCGGAGCGGAACACGCCGCCGGGCCCGACCCTTTCCCGACTTCGCCGCCCTTCTCTCCTGGCTGCAAGGCGGCGCGCGCCACAGGAGGGCGGCACTGAGGCCATTCCTTTCCTACACGGTAGCTATCTATCGCCACAGGACAGCACCGAGCGGCGGCGGGTTCGCCGACGTGCCCACGCCCTCCCTGCGCTTCACCCTGCGCGGAGCAGCCGGCTTCAAAGGCCGAGGAAACAAAACCCTGCCGGCACATCGAGGAGGCAGGGTGGCTTCCCGGGCGGGAGGAGGAGAGAACAGGGGCCCCGGGACAGACAAACAGCTTCAAGCTCAACACCCAACTCAGAGGAAAGCTCGACAGGCCCCGCGCCCTGGGAACGCAGTGACCCGCACGACTCGCCGAGGCCGCCAGAACATGCCGCCGCCGCCGCAGCTCTCCGGGCCCGCCCGGCTGTGCGGGGCAGCAGCGGGACGGGACGGGACGCGCGCTCCGGGCACAGCGCCCGGCCGTGGCTTGAAGACACCGCGCTGAGCGGGGCCACTGAGCTGAGGATCGGAGTCGGACCAATCGGCGCAGAGAAACCCGCACACACCCACCTTGTCCGTCAGCCAATCAGAAGACGAAGAAGCAGGCCGGCCTCCTGGTCCCGCCTACGTTGGCACAGGGCAATCAGAGGGAAGAAGGGCGGAGTGGCCGTGACTCCGCCCTGGAGGCCATTCCCCCCAATCGCCTCCCGGCTGCTGTTGGCCAATGGGAACACGAGCCTTGGATCCCGGCCCTGGCGGTGGTCTGCCCGGCCCTGAGTCGATGTCTGCGCATCGTGTGTCCGCCCCGAGCAGCGCCTGCCCCGGCCGCGGCCACTGCCCGAGTGACCCTCGAGAGAGCGAGGCCTTTGTATTCCTTCTCTCTCTGCCTCGATCTCCTGCCTGCCCGAGCTGGAGGCGCGGGGCCCGGAGCAGCTGTCCTTCTCTCTGCCCTCATCTCTCGGCTTGAACCCTAGGGCAGTAGCATAGGGCAGGGGTTTCGGTTGAAGCGCAGTGAGGGCGGCACGGAGCCGGCTTCGTTCCGGGTCGCTATCTCCGGGCTCCAAGCCCCGCTCCAGCCCCAGGCGGGCAGCGCGGAGCCGAGCCGGCTGGGGTGCCCGCCCGGGTCTCCCCGCCGCAATGCCCGGCGCGGCCACGGGAGGGCGGCTCTGAGCCCGGCTCCTTCCCCGCCCTCACGGGCCGCAGCAATGCCCCGACGCGACCACAGGAGGGCAGCACCGAGCTGCCGGGCCGTCCGCCCTCCTGGGCGCCGCTCCTCGTGGCTGCAGTGCTGGGAGCGCACCACGGGAGGGCAGCACTGAGCCGGGTTTCCTGCACACTGCGGGGGGAGGCCCGTGACGTCACTGCCTGTCTGCCCACGTCGCGCGGCTCCGGCGCGGGCGCGGGGCGGGGCGGCAGCTGTTGCGGCGACCAGGGCGGGGCGTGCGGGAGACTGCGCTGCCCAGGGCGCGGGGCCTGCGGGGCTCTTTGCTGCGCTTGGCGGCAGCCGCACAGTCAGGCCCGGGTTCTCGGGAGGAGAGAAGGCTGCACGGAAGCCTTCAAGCCCTGGAGGCGAGACGGCGCTCCCCGCTGCCAGACAGTATCGCGGCGGGACCAGGGCTCCGGAGCGTCCCGGCTTCTCCTCGTGCTCAGGGGCCGCCTCCGCGGACAAAACGTGCTGCTGCGCGGGGCCCGGCCCGGCCCGACCCGGCTGTCCCTGCGGGCACCGCCTCCCGCCGCCCCGACCCAGCCCGGCCCGGTGCGCGGAGAGTGGCGGCGCCAGAGGCCGCTTCGCACGGCGCGGAGCCGCCCGGGGACGTGCCGCGGGCGGGGAAGGAGCGGCCCCGGACCCGCACACGGGCGCGCCGTTCCCCCACGGCAAAGGCCGGGTGCGGGCGAGGCTTGCGGCGCGGGGCGGGTTCGGGCTGGGCTGGGCTGGGCTGTCCAGGCGGCTGCTTCGAGGGGGGGAGCTGAAGCTGATTGGCCGTCGCGTACGCTCTCTGCCCTGATTGGTCCGCCTACGGTCCGGAGAGCGCGCCGCAAGGTCCTGACTGCGGGAGCCGTGCTCGCGGGGAGGCTGGGGGGGGGGGGCGCGGCGCGAAAGCGCGTGGGGGCACCGACAGCTCGAGCCTCCTTCGGGCAGACAAGGGCTGATCTCGGCGCCTCAGCAAGGTGACACTGTGCTCTGACCCTGCCCTAGATACCGGCCCGGTGGTTAAGAGTTCAGCGGTGCTGGCGGGTGCCTAAGCACGGGCTGGGGAAGAGCCCGCTTTCAGGAGAAGTGGAAAACCCTGCACCTGAGAGCTGACTGTCACAGCTCTTCAAGGTGCCGGAGAGCAAGCACTCAAAACAACAGGCCCCTGGGGAAAGCTCTACCCCTGCCCCCAGTGTGACGATGAAGGCATGAACTTCACTATGAGAGCAAAAGCAACAGCCAGGGAGCACAGGGGCGTGTTAAGCACGCCGGCTCCGTCCTGCAATGAATGCGGACACAGCATAGATGAACAGACACAGGTTGTTAGATTTGGAGCTACACAGAGCGGAAGTTATGTGCAGCTGGATAGCTAGAGAGAAAAATACACAAATATAGACATATTAAGAGAGAGAGAGAGGGTTACAGCTGGAGATGCATGCACCTGGGGATATATGAACCGGGGCATATATGCATCTATATACAGATATGGACATATTTAGAGACCTACATAGTGAGAGCTGAACATAGATAGAGCTGGAGATAAAAAGAGAAACATAGATAGAGCTGGAGCTTCTACCTCTCTAAATATCACAGCTTATATCTAAATATTCACAGCTGCAGATATTCAGACAGATAGCTATATAGAGATAGAGATATATGAATCTGGACATATAGAGAGCTGGAGGTATAGAGAGAAGTACATATATGAAGCTAGAGATATACAGAGCTGAAGATATACTGAGCTGCAGATAGATATATAGATATATACACACAGACAGGATTAGGCACGGACTCGTAGCGCTTGATTAAAGAGTATTTTACTTACACCGTAGATGGTCGCGGTGCAGGCAGGAAACACTTCGCTTAAGTTGCAGTTACAAACG